>NW_027280619.1:0-103419 GCF_046629955.1 Centroberyx affinis | reverse complement strand
TACATTATTTAATAGTTTATAAAGATGACTATTAAATAATGTATAAATTAATACCTTAGTTAACATGAACACCATTAGTAAATGATTACCAGACACATTAGTTAACTGTTAATTAAGGGTTAGTTAATGATTATTAAGCATTAACTAACCCTTAACTTAGTGACCCTTATTGTAAAGTGTTACCACTTTTATCGACCTCCATCTGCAACCAGTGACAATTACAACATTGACTGGACAGCTTGGCGCAAAAGGGGCGTAAGTGACATCTTGGGCGAAAATGAGTTTTATATATCATTTTAAAGCTCTTGATGAGCTCTATCAAATGGTAAAAGCATATGGTCACTATAATTTTACTTTTTTAAATAAAGGCTTGTAACAACGCATTATGTAGGCCTAATAACACCGCATTATGTAATAACGCAACAAAACGTAATAAATTTTCACTTCATTATGTAATAACACCCGCATTTTGTAATAATCTGCTGCATTTTGTAATACACAGCCTGAACGCAATATGTATGTAATAAATTATTACATATTGCGGTGGTTATTAGAAAATGCGGGAGTTGCACTTTTTTTATGATGAAAATGTAATAATACAGTGCATTATGTAATAACCAACCAAAATGGATGTCTTCATCTATACAAATGTTATATTTTTAACAATTAAGCTAAATTAAACTTCCCACATACAGGGGCGGTCTTACATTAGGCAAAGGTAGGCGACTGCCTTGGGCCCCACAAAAGACAAGAATAGAATTAATGTAAACCTATTTTTAATCAATTTGTTATTGAAAAACACCCCTCATTTCATTACAAGAAATCATTTCAATCCTACTATCTACTCTGTCAGACTATTGTGGGTTATACAACTTCTAGTGAGATTTTGCTACTTGACTTTAAGCTCATTTTCATTGACACTGCATCAGTAGTTAGCAGTTAGTTAGTTAGCTACTACTAAGTTAAAAACATTTTTTTTATCAAAGCTACCCAAGATTATATATATAGAAAGGATGGAATAAAAAGCAAGAGAGTTGGAAGTCAGGGGGGCCCATACTTGCCTTTGCCTAGGGCCCCCAAAACACTTAGTCCGCCCCTGCCCAAATGTTAAATTAGACCGGCATTATAGTTGACTCTGATCTTAGTCTAAATAGCCACATAAAAGCAGTAATAAGATCAGTTTTTATCATCTTACAAATACAGCCAAACTCAGGGACTTAATGTCAAAAGCTGCCCTGGAAAAACTCATTCACGCTTTTATTTCAAGTCTGAAAACATAAAGGCGTAAGTGAAAAACATTCAATTGAGTTTGGAGCAAAAAATGTGTAAGTGCACTGAGCTTGGTGCACGAAAGGCCTAAGTGCAGGTCAAGTGCTTTTACGCCTTTAGTGCACTGAACAATTCATACAAGATTGCTCATATATGTTGTTTTTAATAATTACAATCAATGAAAAGCTTGTTTTTGCTCTCCTGTAAAATTCTGACAATGTCAATTTACGCCCCTTTTGCGCCAGCCCTCACGTCTCGCACAGCTTATGGTGGCCTGGAATGGACAGAAATAATAAAGTGCCACAGTGTAGAGGAGTAAGCTAATCAGAGCAGAGATCCAACTGAAACATCTAGTGAAGAGCTAATATATCACCATGCTAAATACTGGAGTAATAATACTGCTTTGTCATTGGCTTTTTAGCTGAAATGTATTGAAATGCCCGTCACTCACGGGCTGGAAAGGGACTTTTGAAATCCAGAAATATAAGCACCTGGCTTAAGTAATTATTGAGTCAATGGTATTGATCAACAACCCTATTAACCCTATCAATATATTATGCTCATTTGAGATATAGGGCAGTAGAAATCTTTATTTCTCCTTTAATAAAGAGAAAACCTGGAAATCAGTAAATGGCTGCAATAGATGCAATCACCTGAATGAACAGCATTTAACAATGTATTTTTCATGATTTTTTTTCATCACATATGCATTCATGCGTACACGTCTGCACACACACCCACACCCCCCCCCCACCAGTGGTTCTCCCGAGTATTATGTTCTTGTCAGGGTGGAAAAGCCTCTGAAACAACATTTAGACCGTCACAGGACACGAAAACTCTCCACTGAAACGAATAAAAAACGAAATTCTTTTTGGTGGTTAAGCAGCTCTTTAGGGCAGTGTGACCCCCAGTGGTACGGGAAACTCTGACACACACACACACACACACCCCCAAGGCGATGCCGTAGTAAAGGCTGAATCCACTGAGCCTGACTTATCCTGCACAGTGGACAGAAATGGAAGAATCATGCTATTCTACTTTGTCTCCCTCCCCAGGGGGAATATCTCCAGCCTCTGAAGACTGGGGAAAAAAAAGAAAAACACACACCAGCATGATGGAGAGTTACGCTGCTAGAAAGAATAAACTGCTCTCAGTCTGTAGATTTTTCATTCACTTGTACCATCCATTCAGCAGGCCCCTTGTTTTCCTGCGGGAACGCCTCTGAAAGCCCCCGCTGGATGACCTTGCCGATCCATACCACACACATCTGCCGGCTAATACTGATGAACGGAGGATGTCAAGACTAGGGTTTCTTCCGTCCAGGTCCGAAAAAAAAAATAAAAAAATCTCAATACGCTCCTTAGCCGCGTGGCATCTCCTCATGAATAAATAACGACGTTGCATCCAGCGCGCAGAGTGGCTTTCCTTGTTACCACACAGGAGGTGGAGGCTAAAAATTTTATGACCGCTAAATTATTCACGGCGCCGTTAGACAACGACGACAAAAAAAAAAAACACAGCAACATCCTGAAAAATATGATCTATTGAAAAGAGGGGAGATAAATGGATTATTGACGGGAGACAAAGGAAAATGAAAATGTCAGTATTATCATAATTTGTGCAGCGGGGCAAAAACACGAAACTACAGGATAGAGGGGTAAAATGCAACCGGCTGGAGGACAATGCTGTGGTCACAATAACCTCTCCGGGGGGGGGGGGGAAATGTCAGCTTGGAGGGTGAAGAGGAAGATCGCCGCCGATGAAACCCAAAATCAACAGACGAGTGGAGTGTCTGTTGCGCCACAAGCGATGTCTATCTTTCTCACTCTCTCTCGTTTTTTCCTCTTCCCATTCCGCACACAGATATTAGGGTTCAGCCGGTACTATGGGTTTTTTGAAGACTGGTATCAATACCAAATGTAAGGGTTGAAGCTATATGGTGAAGAAATAAAAGTAACTAGTGAGAGAAGTTGCAAATCTCTCTCTCTCTCTCTCTCTCTATGTCCTTACTTCCTTCTCTCTCTTTCTATATGTTATGTTCTATCGTTATTTTTGGTATGTCCTTGCATGTCTGTCTGGCATTCTCATGCCAACAAAAACCTATACAAGGATTCCGTGTTTCTTCCAGAATGTTCTTCTTGTCGGGTTGAAAAAGCCTCTGAAGAAAAGCGTTTCAGTGCAGACTTGCAGCTCAAATCGGATTTTTTTTTTTTCACCACATCCCATACGAGTCGTGTATTTTTTTTTCTCATAAAACCACATGGAATTCAATCTTTTTTAAATCCAATACAAGCCACTTTCATATAGTTTCATTCCAGTTCAATTCAAATCTCATTTGTGATTAATACAGCAGCATAAAAGGTAGCTAATTTTGCGATTCATTTTTCTGCCCCGCGTTACGTATCGTCACTTCAATATATCGCGATATATTGAATTTACAATATATCGTCCGATCCCTAAAAGATATATATCCAACCAAGAACAAACATGGAGAGTCAGAAAACTTGGTGCCTGGATCTTGTCTACTCTTAAAATGTGTCACTATTCTGCATAAGGACGCCTGCATCGTTACTATGACAACCAATGTTGTCAATCTGTTCTGGTCACCTGTACATCGCAGTGTGGAGCCTTAAGTGATCAAATTTGAAAAACGATTTTTTTTCCTGCTGCTAAACTTTATTTGTAGAGCATCTTTCATACAGGAAATGCAGCTCAAAGTGCTTTATAACAGAAATTACATGCACCAAGTGCTTCACATAAAACAAAAAAAAATAAGGTAAAGATGAGAATAGAATACATAGAATTCATCTTCACATGAAAATAGACGTAGAATGAGCATAAAAACAGGGATAGAATGCCATAATTAATGTAAAATAAGATGGAGAATAAAACCCACTTGATAATAATAGTAAAAACAAGATAAAAATGAGGAATGCATAACATAAGATGGAAAATAAAATCCACTGAATAAAAAATAGAGTACATAGAATGCATAAAATCAAGTGAAATACAACATTTCAAAAGAAGTGCAGCAGTGCATAAGTGCGAAGCAAAGTGCAAAAAAAGAGTTTCAGGCCTGTGTCAGGAAAGTCAGAGCTAGTTAACGGCTAAAGTGAAGAGATAAGTTATTAGCTTTTCTTTTAAAATCCCATCTGCCATCTCAATCAAACTGAATCATATCCATCATATCAGCTATGGATGGACCACACTGACCGGACCGGGTCCCGTTGGTTAACACAAAGCCGAGGAGGAGCGGCAGCGTGAACGCGAACGCGCTCCCCATGCCGAAGTGGCTGTTCATCTGAATGTGGGAGGAATAATCGAGTTTAATCATTAGGCCGAGACGGCGGGAGACGGCGTGATATGTAACGGGATAAAGAAAGGAGGAGGGCGATTAGTTTCTTTCCTGTGGGCTAAATCCTCCAGACTCCTCCACTCCTTCAGCCGCCATTTTGATGAAATTAAACAATGCTCTTCACCCATCTTGCCCTCCGCCCGCCCACCCCTCTCTCTCTCTCTCTGCCCTAAGGAGATTAGGCCACTTCAGGAACATTATTCGGATTGTTTATCACTCTCCGCTCCAATTGAAATGAAGTGGATTCTATTACACATTACAGGGCCTCTGCAGAGATCCTGATCGCCCATTTTTCTCTGCCTCTCCCCTAATCTCTAACATATTTTCCGCCTGAGTTTGTAATTATTTGTTTGTGTGCATTTGTGACCGGGTCAATATCCCGATCCGGTGCCTTTTGTGTCCCCACTCCAAGTCATTCTACTTTCATGCAAATTGTGCAAAAGAATCCAAAGTTTACTTATAAACTGATAACCTTTTTACGAACATATTAATATGATGACATGAGCCGCAATAGTTTCAACGATTTTCTTTAAATGGGTGCAGACAATTTTGCCATGTCCCAGGTGCTGCTCCCTCAACTTCAATACAAGTAATAAGAATTATAGAATTTTCACAAACTCCATATTTCCTTTTTTCTTAAACATGTTATATCGTCGCAAAAAGGATGCTATATCTTTAAGAAAATGTAAATATTTTCAAAGCAATGCAATGCAAACACAGTGAAACAGTCCATGACAGGATGGACATATGGTAAATTGGCTCATGGTTTGCTTGGTTGCTATATGATACTGCATGCTTGAGCTTGATCAAAACATTTTTTTTTGAGTTGTCTACCATCTACTTTATGCAGTAGAACATTCAAGAAAATGGAAATCAAAATCAAAATCTCTCAATGTTGAGAGGTCCCAAAGGCACCGTGTGGCGATACTGACCTGACTGTAGATCAGTGTGGTGGAATTAGATGAACACAGCTTGCTCTACAAAGGGTGTGAAATGCAGGGACAAAAGCCATTTATGCGATGTTGATAGCGTTGATGGATACCCGCAGCCATTCATTTAGATTAGTTTCATCACATCCATTGTTAATTACCAGAGATTGGGGAGAAGCTGTGATTATCAAATGAGCTTAGTGTATTTAGTTGGGACTAATCCCTGGCTTGCCTTGTTTATGGGATTTGATGAGGAAGACAGCGGTGAGTCAGCTGGAGAGATGACAGAACAACTGGATTTACACACCAAACCAACATGGAGGGCACGGCTGAAACGGAGCTGTCGCAGATTAAACGTGTCTGAAATCTCACCGTGGTTCCTCATTAGACGTAATGAACACAATCCAGCAAAACTACGACACGCGAATTATATGGGATTTGAAGGCCGATACCGATATTTTGCACCAATATTCAGTTGTTTCTGTGCCAAAATGTCCACCATAAGTACAAGTATTCAGTGTGTCTCCCAGATTTTTTATCTTTTCAGGGTGGAAAAGCCAAGGAAACAGCATTTAGATCATGGGACACCAAAACTCTCCATTGAAACCACTACTACTACTGCTACTACCACTACTACTACTACTACTACTACTACTACTACTGCTAATACTATTAATGCTACTACTACTATTACTACTATTACTGCTAATGCTACTATTACCACTGATACCTCTACTGTGACTACTACTACTGCTAATACTATTAATGCTACTACTACTATTACTACTACTACTACTGCTAATGCTACTATTACCACTGATACTTCTACTGCTACTACTACTACTGCTACTAATAGGCTACTACTACTACTACTGCTAATACTACTACTACCACCACTACTGCTAATACTATTAATGCTACTACTACTATTACTCCTACTAGTACTGCTAATGCTAATGCTACTATTACCACTGATACTTCTACTGCTACTACTACTACTGCTACTAATGCTACTACTACTATTACTACTACTACTGCTAATGCTAATGCTACTATTACCACTGATACTTCTACTGCCACTAATACTTCTAATAATAAAACATATGAATGCATGCATATTAGTATGGAATCTGATCAAAATGTCTTCAATTCCAAAAATCTATTCCGGTTAAGGTCTTCCCATAGACAACCAGTGTAGTACTAATCAATTCCACAACAAATATGTAATCAATCAAACTGCATCATATCCATCATATCAGGTGAACCACACCGACTGGACCAGATCAGATTTTTACTAAAACGACAATATCAGACCCATACAGTATATCGTCAAACCGAGTTATTCGTCTGACCCGAAATGACACCTCATACTTTATCATCTGACTGGTGACACGTGCACACCCATGCGTCAAGTTCAAGTTCGTGTTCAAGTTCATTTCTTTCCGCAGCCCTTCATCACAAGCATGTCTCAAAGGGACTTTACAGAGAACGAGCCCACCTAGATCTAACTGATGAACAATAAATCATAGAGCAGAATGATGTCACACAAACACAAGGAAGGAAACCAGAGCACAAGACACAGACACCCTTCATTTACCGACACTTATACCACTACTCAGTCCGGTGTTGACAGCCCTTATGGGCCGGAGTGGAGCTGTGGTGCGTCTTCATGCTGGTAAATGTACAGTGTGTTGCTGTAGATGACTGGTTCAATGTGTTTCAGTGCAGTTTGTTTAGTGCTGCTCTCCTCCATCTGGCACCGCAGCCTCTGGGGTGTCGCCCTGTCACAGCCGAGCCGCTTGATTGGCTGTTTAGGGGTGATGGACAGTCTTGCAAGCGAGCAGGTGGCACCCTGCTGCACTGGCAAGCAATAGCCGTTTCCTCAGAATGCATTTGTCTTGTGTGTGAGTGTGTGTGGCATTCAGGCAATATGTATACTTCCAACCATTTTCATCTTATTTCATTGATTATTAATCTTGACTTCGGCACACCTCTGCCTCTGCATTCATTTTCCCAGCAAACATTGAACACAACATTGAAAACCTGTGTAGATATAGCACCTGCATCGTTTTGCTTTGTTTGTTTGGGTTGTCATTGAACTTGGCTGCCTCCTGCACATCAAATGCTTGCTGCGTAGCTTTAGTTGACATTTCAGTTGTTAGACTTAAAACAGATTTCTCAAGAAATCTTACAACCAAAACATAAGATGAGATAAGATAATATAAGATAGCACTTTATTGATCCCCATGGGGAAATTCAGGTGCCACAGCAGCAATTGGCGGAACAATGCCAAGGAAGTCAAGCGTGTCAAGTACAAGAAGGTAATAAAAGAAAATAGGTACTGAAATAAATAAAAAGGTAATGTACATAGTGTGCAACTATAGAGACAGTGCAAATAATACATGCAGATTCGGATTAGTCCCTGGATATATTCCCATAACATGGACTAAAACTAAATGAAGGCAAAGGTGATCCCCTGTTTACTCTTTTTAAATGGACTTGGAACTTCAGGCGGGGCCAGTTCCCTGCACCACAAAAGAAAACACACTGCGTGTTATCTTCTGTTTTTCTTCTATTAATTTCTGCTTCCCATTCTAGTCATTGAAAGCAAGGGAATCAATCAGCAAACTCAAAGCAGAGTGTACATAGAACTATATGCTGACAAACCCCCAAGTGTTGGGTGACATGCCGTGATGGAAATGAAATGTCAATTAAAAAGAAGAATAGGGTTGAACTCTATGGCGAGGATAATTATAAGTAATATTTATTTCCAGACAGACAGTCCAGCCTGCTGACTAAGACCCTGATGAAGTCCAGCACGCAGAAAGTGTTTTTGTCTGACTTGAAATTGAATATTACTTACCATTATCCTCGCTGTCGACTTCAACCCCATTCTTCTTTTTAATTGACATTTGATACAAGCAAGGCTGTAGTACTTGGGTCCAGTCTTGAACACTTTAATGATGTCTTGGACTTGTCTCAGTCTCCTTGTCTCAGTCTCCTCTCTATTCTGAGCAGGACGTTTCTCGGCCTTGTTGAATGTTGACAACTTTACTAAAAAAAACCCAACTAAAAATATATATGTATATGAAGGGTAATTATGTTTTTGTTTCACTTGGTTTTCTATGGGCTTCACTCCTCAAACTTATATGCATTGATTAGTCAGTTGCTATGTACTGATTAGTTGGATGTTGAAGGGTCTAGTTCCTACATCTGTTCTTAAGAAACTCCTGAAGCATTATTTTTACATTTGGAAAAACATGTAGGTGAGAGCGGGGTAAGATGAACCAGTGGGTAAGTTGAACCTCCCCTGTATTCTCGCAATGGTAAACACTATGTGTAGCCTGGCTCCAGACTCCTGAATCGTGACCCGCCCACTCTTCAGATTTGGTTGAGCAATTCAGAGTCTGGTGTTGCTCGATTTCTCGATCAGAAAAATGATCGGGTCAATCAGTGCTTTTGTGGGCGGGACTAAAGTTTGTGCAACGGTTTTTCATTGCCGTTTTGGCAGAATAATATTTGTTGTAATCATTCCTTAACCAACATATTGTCTTTGCAAAGACGATATTTAAGACGATACGAAAACAACATCAGAGCGGCTGGATATGTCAGTCACTAGTGATCGGTTCGGGGAAAATCAACACCCCCCACACAGTAAACGGCTAACAAGGAGGCAATCTCAGACTGAATAATGGATTGGTAATGAAATGGCCATTAAGTCTGAATATCAGGCTACACTATGTGTCATGTGACCAGTCATTTAGGAGGAGACTTCCATTTCAACATGGCATGAAAACCAGGCACACTTAAGTACATGCTCATAAAAAAAGTAAATATAAAAATAAATAATACAAATACAAATTTCACATTCAATGTAATTACATGCAAATGTAAAAATGTCTCAATACCAATTTAGCTACATTCAAGCATATATACAATAAATGTTGGTCTACTACCAAGGAATGAAACCACATGAATTAATTAGCAAAAGGTTAGCAGTGAACTAGTGTGTAGCCAACTTTTTTTCAAAAAGGTGGCTAGGGGTAAGTTGAGCCAAAAGACAAGGGGTACATTGAGCCAAGGGACCACTTTTTTTTAAGAAGTGGTATTTTCATTCTTCTTTCATTTAGCTGGATTCTTACCAGTTAATTTGAAAATCAACATCCTGAAACATGGGTGGAAGCATTTGTTTTGGTTCTGTCTCATTTCTCCTTGCCGAAATAACATCTTGAGTAGAAACTGGCTCATCTTACCCCGCTCTCCCCTACACTGTTTATTTCCCATTTTGGCTTTGCTCTTGAATAGGATTCCGTTTGCTCTGGTTTCAGTCTCGACTTGGTCTCGAGCCCCCCCCCGCCTTTGAACCCGGTCTCGGAATTGACTCGGACTCGACTAGGCTGGTCTAGACTGCGGCCCTGAATAAAAGGATCCAAAATGAAAATGTCACACCTTTCTAAACATTCAGGGAACATTACAGTACTTTTTTTTTTTGTCTCTGAATATCGTGACCTGTAACGAATGACAACAGCGAGTGTCACAGCTTATTAGCGACAGCACGGAACACAATAGCAACATAGCTGCATCTCTTTTTTTTCGGGGATAAAAGAGCAGAGAATGTGTTTTTGGAGCGAGAACCCACATTGTGAGATGGAGACGGATGGGAGTTTATGTTTTTTTTTTTTTTGTGTTTTTTTTTTTTTTTTGGAAACTCCTTCAGCTCAGCTCGGCAGATAATAGCTTTCCGGGGACAAGTATGAGGAACAGGGGACGCTAATGAATTCTTGTGTAACATCTGCTGAGGAGCTCTCCGCATGCCAGCTATTTACAGGAGGCTGATGGAGAGCCGCACTACCCTCACACATTAATTGTCGACGCCGCCAGATGCCAATTCTTCCTCTTGGTAGGACTCGGTGTGATGGACACCATAGATTGCTTTTGTCTGAGAGAGGAACACAAAAAAAAAAAAAAAATAGTCGTTCTCTAATGGCAGCCGCGGTGATTGCTTGTCTCTATCTTCGGACTCCCACACTAATATTTTTTCATTTCACTCTCTATTACTCCCGCTTCTTACTGATCCCCCTCACCGCCTGCCAGTCTGTGTCCACTCCCAAAGCCAAGTTTCTTTACCATTAGCTTAGTAAATGTCAGTCCTGTCGCTTGCAGTTGGCACATTGCATGGCGTTTAGATTCTAGTATGATCACAGTAATCCGTCTCGAGACTTGCCAGGAGAGACGCAGTAAAGAGTCACATCCCTTTGTAATCACACCAAACTTCCCAGTGTCAGACTTTTGACTGATCTCCATTCATATTTTTTGAGGATCAATCTTTTTCTTTAGGCAAATTGATGCTTTGCTAAATCCTCAGTCATAAATCTATTCTCTGGGCCGGACTGCTATTTTGTCTCTCCGCGAAAAGGTAGTGACATCCAGACAGACAGCTCTATGTTGCGTGTTCCCACATTCACTCTGTCATCCAGACAGACCATTACCCCTCATTATCCCTCACCTATCAGCCTCCCAAATGAACAGCAGAGAGAAAAAGGCCATAGCCAGCGACAGATGTTGATGTATTGCTTTGCAGGACTATTTCCATTCAAATAAAGAGCTATTAGGACCATTAAAAGGTGACTGGAGAGTGGGAAAATCTCAGGCTGTCAGGCTGACTTTTTTAGAAGCTGAACTTGGCAAAGAGATGATGGAAAATATGGGTTAAGAGCTGACACATTCTGATTCAAAAAACATGGAAAAAATCAAACTAGAATTGCACTCAGATGGTGTTTTCACATTATAGTGCGACACCTTGCCATTGAATGACCCTGTAGTATTCCGGGGGACTTAAGCAATGGAGTCCCCTGCAATGCGTCAGATATACTTCCGCTCTGGGGCAGCCGGTAGGTTTTTCTCTAGCTAGTGAGATTTCAAGGCTTGAAATATATATCTAAGGAAGGGTCAAAAGACAGAAGGACTGCAGGTGTGCCATTTTGTATGCAAGAACACATATGGCCAGTGGTGGAAGAAGTACTCAGATCTTTTACTTAAGTAAAAGTAGAAATACCACAGTATAAAAATACTCTGTTACAAGTAAAAGTCCTGCATTCAAAATGTTACTTAAGTAAAAGTACAAAAGTATTAGCATCAAAATGTACTTAAAGCAACAAAAGTAAAAGTACTCATTATGCAGAATGGCCCATTTCAGAATAATACAGCATATATTATATTATTGAATTATAATTATTGATGCATTAATGTGTAAGCATCACTTTAATGTTGCAGCTGGAAAAGGTGGGGCTGATTTCCACTACTTTATATACTGCTGGGTAGCTTACAGTAATCTATAATAATACATCACAATTTATTAGTTGATTATATTTTGTATTAATAATCTGACTCTGCAAAGTAACTAGTAACTTAAGTTATCAAATACAATTAGTGGAGTAAAAAGTACAATATTTCCCTCTGAAATGTAGTGAAGTAGAAGTATAAAGTAGCATAAAAAGGTAATACTCAAGTAAAGTACAAGTACTTCAAAATTGTACTTAAGTACAGTATTCGAGTAAATGTACTTAGTTACTTTCCACCTCTGCATATGGCATCTCCTTATACCGACTGTGGAGAAAAAAAGAGAAAAGAATATTGATAACGACCCTACTGGCTCGGCGATTACAATACCGACCAAGCTAGGGACGGAGGCTCTTTCATCTTTACTGTAATTTGGCTAAAAAAACAACACAAACATCGTCCACATATCATTTCCTCTCTTTGGGTCGGACTTAATTGAAATTGTTTTCACACCAGAAATGATCCGCACCATGGTCCGAATTGAAGAGGAGCCAGGCCTTCCATTTTTGGTGAAGTTTTGGTGAACATTTTTGCAAGTTTTTGGTCTGTACCCAAGTCCGCATGGTGTGTTGACAGCTGTCATCATCATCAGAACTTAGCAAAAAATTTGTAAAGTCTGCACCAACCAATATGGCTTTTTGAAGGCCAATACTGATGTTTTTGGTTGAAGCAGCTGGTATCATTTTTGTATATACACATACCAGCATGTCTGTGCGTAGATTGTTTTTTTATTTATCTGCAAACTGTAAATGCCTATTTATAATCCATAATTTGATTTGTCAGCCCATGTTACACCCTTTTCTGATTATTTTTTTATTTATTCATACATATATTTTTTTCTTTTCTTTTTTCTTGTAACGTCATGTCTTTTTTCTTTTCTTACACGTCTGTATGTCTATTGTTAAACCGCAAAATAATATATATATATATATATAAAAAATATAAAAGAAGCAGCTAGTATCCAATATTTTGTGTTGATATTCACTATCTGCCACAAAATGGCAAGTATAGGATACTTCTAGTCTAGTACTACTGATAGTTAACATATCCATGCATACTGGTGTGTAACCTGACAAATTGTCCCACTAGAAACACTCAATAAGAGGACAATATCAGCCTGATATCTCACCCAAATGTAAACTCTCAGTAACTCCCCGGTAGATGTCATAACAAATTGCCAGTTCCTCCAGTATGATCCCAATTGAGGGCGTCAGACTGTGTGTGGCCAGCCGGGCGGACAAGCTGGTGTGTGTTTGGGTGGTATATTATGGTCTGGCAGGGCGGCGTCCCTCCTGACCAGCAGGCTAATGCCTCATAACAGTGACAAGCAGCCAATTTACACATCGCATCTCTACCATGAGCGACAGCAAATCAATACGCACTCAGAGTGATCGCAGCATCCAGCCGTGTGAGTGTGTGTGTCAGTGTGTGTGTCAGAGTGTGTATGAGAAAGAGAATCTGTGAGTGTGTGTCTAGAGATTCACCAAAGGAAAACCCTGTGGCTCTGCTTTTGGAGCTGTACTGTTGTTATTTTTGTAGTGGTGGGTGTATGGGTGGGTGTTGAGGGGGAGATTTCTGTGTGTGTGTGTGTGTGTCTGAGTGTCTGTATCTGTGTGTGTGTGACTGTTTTATCTCTGTTTTGTCTGTGTGTGTGTGTGTGTGTATGTGTCTTTGTGTGCATGTGTTTGGGATTTCTCTGTGTGTGTATGTGTGTGTGTGAGAGAGAGTTAGAGATGAAAGGGTGTGTGTGAATGTGTTGAGAGGGTGTGTGCATTTGTTTGCGTGTGAGTATGTACATGTCGTTCTGTGTGTGTGTGTGTGCATGTGTGTGTGTGTGAGCACCATGTGTAATTACCAGCGCCACTCAGGCTCTCTGTGTGGACTGCAGGGAAAATACCATTAACCTCTACTGCTGGAGTTCACAGTTACTGGACAGGAGGTGTTGGGAGCTTACAGCTGCTGTTGGCCACTGGGAGCTGCCCAGTATAACCATAGTCTTGTACTGGTGGCCACTGAGAAGCTTTACCGAAAGCCTTCCAGTCACAGACCCCGCTTCTCTATCAGGCTACTGAGGGAAAATAATAATAATAAAACTTTATTTATATAGCACTTTTCTTAACAAAGATACAAAGTACTTAACAAAAAGAATTAAAAAACAAAAAACAAACAAACAGAGATCACGAAAGAGAGGGGAATAAAATGTTACCCAAAAATATAGACTGTCAAAAGTGGGATAATAAAACAGCAACATATCAAACATTCATAAAAGCTTTCCGATAAAAGAATGTTTTATGAAGAGATTTAAAAGACAGTAAAGATGTTGCCTGTCTGATCTCGATAGGCAGACTGTTCCACAGTTTGGGGGCTCTAACAGCAAAGGCCCAGCAGAGCCCTATCCACCGATCTAAGTGAACGCCCAGGCACATAGGAGGTTAATAAGTTCTTGATGTAATTTGGAGCAAGGCCATTTAATGCTTTAAAAGTGATAAGTACAATTTTAAAATCAATGCGGAATGTAACAGTCAGCCAGTGTAAGTTGGCAAGTACCAGAGTAATATGTTCATATCTCTTAGTGCCAGCTAGAAGACCAAAACAAGGGTAAAACTGGTCTATGGCGTTGACATTGACCTTTCATTAAAAGTCAGGTATCATCTGCATATTATTGGTTATCGGCAGCTTCTATCAAAGAAAATCAGTATTGGTATCAGCCTTCAGAAAACCATATCGGTGGAACCCCATCCAGGAGGTACTGCTGCAGAAAAAGGAGGGCTCTTTATGGGTTCTGTGATTTGGGTAGTGGTTCCATATAGAACCATGTTTGTTCAATGGTTCCTTGTAGCCAAGGAAGGGGTTCTTGTACTCCTTCACTGATAAATTCCTATCGATATCGATCTGAGCATGTTACAAAAATGGTTCTTTACAGCATCAAAAAGGGCTCTGCTATGGTACAAACCTAGAGAACCATTTTCTGCTGCTATATTCGTAGAACCCAGTTTGTTAAGAGTGCAGGGTAAAGGCAGATGTCTGAAGGCGAATCAGAGAATAGCACCAAGAGATCCCAACTAGGGTTGGGCGATGTCTACCAAATTGGCATATGACGATGTCCACAGTGAAACATCACGATGGACAATGATATTGTTCTTATACCGTTCAGAAACTGCACCTCACTCATGACTGCAGCTTAATTTTTCTGTCCATAATGATCATCATGTGGCCAAGCACACACAATATATCTGAAAGCAAACAAAAAAAAGACTCAAAGGAGGCTTATGACAGGAATGAATAGAATTTCAGAAGATATTAGTAATAAAGGGTCTACTGATATCTGTTGGGGAGAGGGAACAGAGTGATTTGGAATCTCTTGTCTCTTGCTCTGGTGTGCCTATGGACAGGATATTGCTTTCTGGCGCTCAAGACTACATATTTCCCTTCTCCTGCTCATCTTGAGATTGGAGATGCAGAGAACGAGCAGCATCTCATCTTAGAGAGATAGAATTAGATAGTCCTTCATTCCTGATGATCTAAGAAGTCTCTCTCTCCCTCTGATACACACACACACATGCATAGCTGTTTAATTTCCCTCACAGCATGCATGGCATTAATATGCTGGGTGCAAATGAGACCTAAAAACATGCTGTTAACTCTGATATCTTCAAACATTGATAGCAGACCCCTTGTTGGGCCATTTGCCAAGGAGCGAGAGGCGTCTTGCTGAGTTGGTTACTTACAGAGCACAGAGGTTGTACTGTATCAGCCAGTATAGCCTCTCCAGTGCTGCCGGGTCAAAGGATCTTGCATAGGAGAGCAAGGGTCAGGAGACAGAATGGAGTACAGGCTTTCACCATGAAAGAGCAGGAGAGACATTAGAACTCAGGGTTAAAGACTTATACCTTTTGTGACTGAGGAAGGGAAAGCAAAAAGATTGCCTTTTCATCGTGTTTCATCATATTTTAACCGTGTACTACATTTTCCTAGATCTGTTCAGAGGCAGTTTATTTTACCAAAGGCTGGAAATTAATATGTGAAATCTTTGCTCTTAAAAGTGCTGCATCTAGCATTTTTAAACATCAATATATCATTGCCAAATTAATAGTGCTACATCGGTATAACTACCGAAAACAAATGAGACTATGGTGGAGATGATTGGTAGCCTCCATCTCACTCCAGTAGTATTGTTTGTGCTAGTGTTTCTCGAAATTTAGATCACATTTCCAATAAACCCCATTCCTTCCTGCCCCCCCACCTCCTCCCTGAAGAGGATCAACATGTTGGAAGAGATTTTTCCATCTGCCTTTCACTCCTTCCACCATCCGCCATCACCAGAAACTCTGAACAGCTCTCTCTTCCTGTTTTGTACCGTAAAGCAATCCAGCAGATTTCCCTCCAAATCCGACCCGGTGTCACACAATGTAAAATGCAGTGTAGAGGTCGGAAGATGCTGCCAATCTTCTCGCCAATCGTCTCGTTTGTTTATGGTACTTATACTAATAATGTCTCAAAATTAATGTGGTAATGATTTATTGATGTTAAAATGATGCTGTTACAACCCCAGTATGGTAGGAGAACGAAGGGTGAGGGGAGACAACATAAACATGATCATTGTGATGGTGAAATAGGACAAATGAACCAGCAGGAGGACAGAAACACACTGATACGTAAGAGTATAGTGAAATATTGTTTAGTGTTCTTTTGCAGGTAGTTACAATATTCACTATTCACATTAGGGGTGTTCAAACCCCAGGGAAAACAAGGAGCCAGAGGGATGCCAAATCAAAGTAAAGAACAAAAGCAAAGCAGAACTAACTCAGAAGGAGAGGTCTAATTCACTATCTAAAGAAAAGAACATTGAAACAAAAACCTGCTCTTGGCTGTCTGCTCTAACTAACCAAACTAAACATACAGAGGGTGGCATCCATTCCTAACCTAGTGGAATAACATGACTTCACTACATGTTAGGCCCCTTACCTGCTCCAGTTTTCCTATTATATACACAAACATAAGGATTGGCCTTAATTACAGAAATTTAAATAAAAAGAAATGGCCATGTTCCAGGAAGTGCCAAGGCTTTATAAAATGTCAAGGAGGCCACTGATTGGTTGCTGCTGATTGACACCTCCTTCCTTTGCACCGGACACCAAACCAGGGACCTGGGAGAACAAGTAGAGGGGAGAGAGAGAGACTGGGAGGGAGAAACAAAAGACAAGCCTCCAACATAACATCTAGAAAATACAAGGAACCTTACAGATGCACATAGCACCTTTAAGCATACATGAACAGAAATCCAGATAATTGCACAGCCCATGTGTCACAGTCCTCATTACATCTTGGTTATCAGTCTTACCTGGCCCTGTACTGCTTCAAATAGCCCATCTGAAAGAGAAGTGGGCTTATCAGGTTTAATGATTAGGCATTACCTGCTGAGTTTGGAACAGTGATCACCTGGCAGATAATGCGGCACAGACCATCAGCTTAGTCCAAGGGCTTTGTCACATGGCTGAGCTGGTAAATAGCTGGAATCAAGATTTTTTTTTTTGTTGGTTTGTTTTCTGCAATGCTGTAAGGATTGCAGAAATTGTTTGGAGTGGTTTATTTGAGTGTTCATTTGGCCAAGTGAGAATTGGAACTCAGGTGTCACCAAATAAACACACTGAGACGCCCGCAAGTGTCTGTCCTCTTCCAAGAGAACTGTGGTACTGTTCAACTACAGGAAACAACCCTAAAATGCAAGGTCTTGTGGGTATATGGAAACTGCTTGGAAATCCTAGTATTACAAAATGAACCGATGGCAAACTCATGTTCTTTTTTTTATGATTTATATTTTATTGAGTTTTATAACATGTACATACAGATAGACAAATAATGAGGGATATAATAAAAAAATTATATTTATATACTGTATATAAAAAAATAAATAAATAAAAAAAAACAACTAAAATACCGTATTTCCTCTAATATTGGCCTGGGCCTTTATTTACCTCAACTGCAGAGGGTACCAGGCCTTTATTGGAAGCAGGCTTATATTAGAGACAGGCCTTTATTTCTAATTCCCTCTGTTTGATAAGTATATTTGCTCATATTTTAGTACAAAGCCTCCTTGTTTTCTGATCTGCTTCTGTTGGGGTTCATTAGGTAGCCGTTTTTTTGTTACTGCAATGCATTACCGATAATTACGGTAATTGACGACGGCACGTTCCAGAGACTTCTGCCGGCCGAGCCGTCTTGTGGCATACTGCCATCTTGTGGCACTTGTACGTTACTACAAACTACAGTTACATTATATAACAGGCACGAGGAGTTTACCAGTATCCACCGTTGTTTTTTCCTTTGTTTTTTTCCCCGGCCTGTATTTGGAGCCGGCCTTTATTTGTTTGTGTCGACCCCGGCCCCGGCCATTATCGGAGACCCGGCTTTTAATTGACCCCGGCTTTTAATTGACTACCGGCCACTATTAGAGGAAATATGGTAATCTAAATTCCCTCTCGTTCACATCTGGCATCAATACAGTAATGTAGCATTTTTCATAAAGTTCAGCACAGTGCACATGGCAAAAGCTGTGTATTCTCACGCCTTGTGGCTCAATACTAATCTGGTGTCAAAATTTGAAAATACGATGCTGTTCACCCACATATCATTTTTTACGATAGATATACTTAGACATATTTGCCCCATTTTAATATATATTGTTATTGTTATTGCAAACTCATCCTACTACTATAATTGGTGGCGCGTCTGTCTGTCTGTCCATCTGTCCGGAGTTGCAAGGCACAACATTGCTCTGATCGCCTCCAAAATTTACCAAAACACTGTTCACGGCTCTGGCATAAGTTTGGTCGCACCAAAAAAAAAAAATGTTGCAGATTTTCTAACATGGGCACTGACTATACTGTACCGTAGTTCTATGTCGTGGAGGTCCGCCCCCCCATAGGAGAGCTCCTCTCCTATTGGTTTACATGACTGAAGATCAAATGTATGAATGTCAGCGCGAGCCAGGACAATGAACAAAGTCCTAAAATGCCCAAAAAGAAGCGACCATCACTCTCGGATCGCGAGGCCAAGCACAAGAAATTGGCTCGAGCTCGAAACTCCAGACAAGTCAGATAAGAATTCTGAACCCTGACAAAATTTAAATGTAACAACATAATGTTTTCACCTTGCTAACGTCGCCTAGTTAGCTAGCAACGTTGTGTGTAAGTGGATGGAGGGAGGGAGAGGGAGCTCTAGAATTGCCACAGTTATCCAAGTAACATTAGAGTGATCAAAGGAACCATAACTGATTTAATGAGCCATTCGCAGTTTCACTGTACTGGCCATGTGTACTTAGGCTTGCATGGCTTAATCTTTGAGACAAGCATATGCTACTGGCAGGATCAACCAGGTAGCCTCTTCCCTTTGGCCACCGGGACGGAGCGCTCCGACACCCGCACAGACCACGCATCTGGGCCCCGCCGCGGACCCGGACCAATGGCTACCGGGGGTGGCAGAGGGAGACTTAGTGATAGGGGGGGCCGACGCATCGCTTGGGTTTTCCCCGAAGAAACGGCCGTGGTGAGCCCGGGGGCGGGCTCGGCAGAGGGTAAGAGAAACAACGTGTTTGCCGGGAAAGCCCGCTGCAGCTATACGGGGGGAGGTGTCCAGCACCGGGGAGGGTGAGGGACGCCGCAACGGGCTCTGTGGTAGGACTACTGGGGCAGACGGGGCTCGGGCCCAAAGGGCGCTTTGTGCTAGTATTCTGAACTGGTAGGAACAACAGAGAAGGGGATGAGCGCAGACCATAACCTGGCGGGATGACAGGTTATCAAAACTCAAATAGTCCAATAAACAGGAGTCTTTTATCTACAAGCCCTGGTTTGCTTGTAATTGGGCAATGTGAGCCTAAATAAAGTCAGCTTTTCCACTATGGTCCAGACCTGCGATGTGGAGCAGCTCCTCTACAGCATGTGTGTGTTTTTCTGCTCTCAGTCGCAAACTGGAACTGCAGTGCCGCGTCCGAGGCTCTATTGAGGCCGGCTCATTCATGAGCTGCAGGCCTCAGCTGCCACCACCAGTCCACGAGGCTGAAAATAATTACATTTTAAACGTCTGCGCAAACAACAGCCGCCACTGTTTTAATTCAGGCCAATCACTTCTGGTGAGGAAAAAAAACCTTAATCGAAATAAGAGGAGGAAGCACTGCCTTCATTCTGCTCCCCACTGACTGATAAATGCACAGTCGTCTTCCGTGCCCCGGGTGACCATTTATAACATTTGATTATTTATTTATTTCCCTAAATCTGCATAATCATTTTGGCTATAGGTCATATGCGAACAAGATGGGGAGCTGAGAGTAGCATGCATTATTCATGATTGCAGGATACAGTGGGTGCCAGAGGTTTACAAGATATGTGAGTGAGATTTACCAAAGTCATCCTTTTCTTTATCGCACAAAAGCTTCTTGGACTGGGAGTACCTGGGGCGCCAGATAGAGCAGAAAGTGTGTAATGAAGAAAATGGTAAAAAGATGAGGTAACCCAGATAAATAAATCGCCGCGCCCCGTCCGCACTGTATTCTGGCCCAGCCCCGGTTTTGAACAAGAACATTTGACTTCATAGTGAAATCTCTCTCTCTGTGTGAGGCGGATTTATTGCCTGTAGTGCCAATGATAATAGATAACTGGGAGAATAATAAACTCTACCCAACGCTTAATCAGCTCAAAAAAACATCTACCTTTAAATCTTCATGTTGGGTTAAGGGGATTCTACTGTCCCATTCTACTGTCCGGTGCACCCATAGGTGAGCAAATAGGTGACACAGTGGGTCGCCATCATCTTGGTCATACGCTCATAAATGTAAAAAAAAAAAGACTTGGATGAGGTTAACTTTAACGGCAGATATCAAAAAGCATTGGGGTCAGCCGAGCTCTTAGTATTGCCGTTGGTCTGACTCATCCTGTAATCAGGGGACAAGAGGGTGCTGCTCATGTGTGTGTGTGTGTGTGTGTGTGCATGGATGGATGGATGAGGTGATAGGAGAGCCTTAGATCAGAGATAAATGACTTCATTAAAGTGTGAGTCTCAGAAAGCGGGAATGAGCCGCATCTTCCCCCCTCTGTGCCACTGCAGATTATGAACTCCATAAATCAATACATTTCTGTAACAGGATAATGTTCCCCCCGCCCGCCACCTCCAGCAGTGGGCTGACACAGCTAAGGACTTTTACATTTTGTCATGATTTCTTGTTTGAGAGGGGGGGGGGGGGGGAGTGGGAACGTCGCAACCCGCCGATAAAATAGTACTCGGGTGGGCGGGTGGACACGTGCTCGGCCGGTGTTGGGATGCGGCGATTTGTTAGGCGCGGAAAACGAGAGGCGTTTGACAGGAGGCGGGAAGTTGATAGACTACAGATTGGACCTGTTGGGAGAAACACTAGGGACATTTGCATTAGAATGTCATTGATTTGCGGATGACTGACAGTAGTAGTTTCCGGGATGAAGAAATGGTCATTGCTGGAAAGGAGTCATTCCTATGTTTCCAGGCTCCTATGTTCCCAGGGCCCTATGTTCCCCAGATTTATATGGCACATAATGGGAACATGACAAAGGGTCCTATGTTCCCAAGGTTCCACGGTCCTATGTTCCCAGGGTCCTATGTTCCCAAGGTCCTATGTTCCCCAGTTCTACGTATGTGCTCTCCCAGGGTCCTACGTTCCCAGGGTCCTATGTTCCCAGGGTCCTATGTTCCCAAGGTCCTATGTTCCCCAGCTCTATATAGCACATGATGGGAACCTGAAAAAGATGTTCCCCAGCTCTGTATTCGCTTAATATGGTTAGTTAGGGTTAGGTTGGTTGTGTGTAGATGTAGGGTTAGGGTTAAACATAGGGAACCTTGGGAACATAGGACCCTGGGAACATAGGACCCTGGGAGAGCACATATGTAGAACTGGGGAACATAGGACCCTGGGAACATAGGACCCTGGGAGAGCACATATGTAGAACTGGGGAACATAGGACCCTGGGAACATAGATATGCTCCCGCTGGAAATCGGGGAGAACAAATTGCATAGAGTTTAACAGGCAACCTTTTTGCATTCTCTAGAAATATGTGTTATATTTGCAACTTTGTGGGTTTAAAACTGGATCGAAACTACCTTTGACCCAGGATACTGATAGCTGATATTTTGTGTCTTTAAAGGCATACTGAGTAGGATTTTGCAGGTTGTGGCTTGTAAACACAACTTTCAAAGTCGACCCCTCCTCCTGGCGGTTGCCAGAACGGTAAAAAAAAATAGTGAAAAAGTACAGCAAGGCAAACGCCAAGCAGAGAAGGTATGTTCCAAAATGAGAGAGAATCTGGGTTTGGCTTTCACACGCGTTGAAGGAGAGTATGGGGAAGAGGAGTGACGCAGTTAGCCTGTCTTCCGTTGGACAGGTAGCTGCCGGTTAGCTTAGCTATCAGCTTTTCTACTACAAAGAAGCTACGCTAACAGCTGTAGCTAGCTAGCTCATGACACACACTAGCTCTGACCAGAACTCCAGTTACTCTGTATTAGAGTTTAGGACCGCTACCGTAGGCAGCGTGGCTTTTAGATATTAGGGATGGGCATTTCAAGCAAAAATACTATTCGATATTCACTGGGAACTATTCGACCATTCTTCGAAGATCACCCATCTCTCGTTTTAACGAGAGAAGGACCGGTTCGGGGCTAATCAAGCCATAGTTATTTACTACTAGCAAGCTATGAAAATATACTTTTTAAGAAAATTTGAAAATCATGACCCATCCCTATTAGATATATCACGATTTAGCAGTATTTTTTGGTTGCAGGCGGACACACCTGCTGCCAAAAGGCCCGAACATTCAGAAATAAGAAAACACAGGCAAAAGGCAGCAGGCTCTCTGCAGACACACACACTGTCACACACCACCAATGGGCCATAAGTAATGATTGAGTAGGCTCATTTTTGGATGACTATATGCTATTTCAAGGGGGAAAATCCTGCTCAGTATGCCTTTAAGTTTGACCATTTTCATGCCAAAAAACTCAAGACTAATGGAATTCTTTGAAGGCAGGGTGACCCACCTGACCTATTCAATGGTAGGAAAACACTAGGAAACACTACTGCCTTTAAATTAAGAATTAATTTACAAAAAAAACCCCATGATTGAACAATTACCCGAAGAAGTAAAATGTGCAACAAAAATAAAATTTCAACCAGTCAGTTTTTCCAGTTTCTGTAGCTTTGGTCATAGAGGACCCTCTATCACATTAGCGGTGGACACTAACTGGCAGATATTTCATAAAAGGCCATACTGACCCAATATGTCGGTCTAACCTGAATTGAGGCCATCATCGCATCATCCTTGTCACTCCTTCCTTCACATTGTGTAATGAAGCAGAACATGGGGGAAAATAAAAAAGTCTCCTGAAGAAAGAAATACTGTACATCATCTATTTTACCGGCCACATCAATTTGCTACGCTGGCTTTGTTGTTTGCAGAATCTAAATTGACTTAGCGGGTAAAATCAATGGTCAGGCTCAAACAAAACAAACAAAAAAAAAAAAAAAAACCACATATCCACCGAGACCCCGAGTTCAGAACATAATTTGACAAAGGCAAATCCATTTAGAAAAGCAGCACTTCAAACCCCCCCCCCCCGGCGCGAGGGACTCCGACCCCGGCCCTTCTTTTCCCCCCAAAAACTCCATCCGCCGAGCCTGCGGCGCGCGGCGGACGCCTCACCCGTGGCTATCCGCTGATCGAACACAAACTTGTGTGTAATTGTATAGAGCTCCTCTCTCGACCTTCTCTGTCAGGAGAGAAATAGGGGCCATCATTCATCCCTGCCATTACCGGCCTGCCTGCCGTGAATAATGCAATTTGTATCCTCTATGGAGTGCATCCAGAACAACAGGCACTCCAATAAACAAACAGCAGATCGCAGTAGAAATCCACTTACTGGGGGCAGCCTGGCAAACGCCACGGCCATTAGAAGCCCACTCAGGTCCCATCATTTCAGTCAGATAGATCTCTACCTTATCTGCTTTAGAGGAGGGCTATGATAATGAGCCTGCCAGCTTCGTTCTGCCCCGAGCGGGGGGGGATCACGCACGTAACACCACCGGGAAAACACAGACTCACACTCACACACACACACACACACACGCGAGAGAGAGACACCCATGCAGCGAGTTGTTCAGTGGAGTGTTAGATTTGTGGTACCTGAGAGCCGAGGAGGTAAAGGTCAGGCTTTGACCTTTTTTCGAGGGGGCACTAACAGCAGCAGCTAGTCAGGACTGAAATGGATCAGTCAGGCAAGAGGGTGAAGAAGTGTGTGTGTGGGGAGGGGGGGGAGTGATGGATGGGAATATGGAGGCTGTGTGTGAAGGAATGCAGGTTTTAGAGCTTATAGTGGGGTGTGTATGAGGTGTTACAGGATAGCTCACTGTTTTTGATGCTGTCCGCTTTTTATCCGGTGTTGTTTCATCTGTCGTTCTTTCATCTTTTTCGATTTAATGTATTGATTTTTTGAGGTTTTAACACATTTCTTATGAATGTGTCTCCTTTTTTTTTTTATCATTTGTTCTGTATTTTCTTCTTTCTTATATTTTCCTGTCTAGTAATAATAGTAGTAGTAGTAGTAGTAGTAGTAGTAGTAGTAGTAGTAGCAGTAGCAGCAGCAGCAGCAGCAGCAGCAGCAGCAGTAGTAGTAAGATTCAAGATCAAGATTACTTTATTTGTCCCTAGGGAAATTTGTCTTGGACATAATTCTGCCACATAAAAATACATACAATTATAGTGCAGGAACAGACACAAAGTGCACAGCACAAACAAGTGCAGACATAAGTGCATTCAAGGACATGCAACACAGCCCCACATTTCACACCCTCCTTATGTCCTGAGTTTAGGAGATTCACTGATAGAGGGATGGAAGAATTTTTATACCTATTCAGGTATCTTTTCCTGTATTTAATTGGAACCCTGTAGCATCTACCTGATGGGAGCAGTCCGAATTCTGAATACAGGACATGGGAGGGGTCAGCGATTATTTTCCTAGCCTGTTTAACTCTAGTCTCCTCAAAGAGCATTTGGAGGGAGGGATGCTCCCTCACCCCCATCACTTTCATTGCTGTGTGGACCAGTCTATTTGTGATTTTAACTTAACTGATATGTTAGCAAACCAAGCTAAGATTCCGTAACGTAATATACTCTCTATCACAGCATGATAAAATAACATCAATACCCTCTGTCCAACCCCAAACACCCTGAGTCTTTGCAAGGAGTAGAGTCGCTGTTGGATCCTACTGCATACAGGATTCACATGGACATTCCAAGACAGATTACAGTCAATATGTACACCCAAGTATTTGTAAGAGTGAACCTGGGTAATAAACAGCGGAGAGAAAATGGCGCAAATCCAGTGATCCCACTGACCTCACTGACTATCAAGCTCTCTTATCGGCATTCTCCTCCCATCTAAAAAATGCCAAGACCACTTACTATCAGGATAAAATCAGCAGCGCCAAGGACGCTCGCAAATTATTTTCAGCTTTTAACTCACTCCTCAAACCTCCACCACCTCCATCCTCAAGTTTGCTCACGGCTGACCTCTTTGCATCCTTCTTTACTGATAAGGTTTCTACCATCAGTAATCAGTTCTCTGAGCCTGACCAACTCAGTCTGCTGCCACCAGCTAACAGGACCTCACTCCTGTCCTTTTCCCATCTCACTGAAGAGCAAGTCTCCAAACTACTACTTGACTCTCGTCCCACTACCTGTCCGTTGGACCCCATACCCTCCAACCTCCTGCAGGCCATCTCTCCCACACTTATCCCTGCAGTCACGCACATCATCAACTCCTCATTCTCAGCGGGTGTGTTCCCCACTGCTTTTAAGCAAGCCCGGGTTACCCCGCTACTAAAGAAACCTACACTCAACCCATCTCAGGTTGATAATTACAGGCCGGTTTCACTACTCACCTTTCTTTCCAAAACACTTGAGCGGGCGGTCTTTAATCAAGTCTCTGAATTCCTTTCTGAGAACCGCCTGTATGATCCCAACCAGTCTGGCTTCAAACGCGGACACTCTACCGAGACTGCGCTCTTGTCTGTAGTAGAAACACTGCAATCAGCTAGAGCTGCCGGTCAGTCCTCTGTCGTACTGCTACTTGACCTATCGGCCGCCTTTGACACGGTGAACCACCAAATCCTCCTCTCCACACTCGCTGAGCTCGGCTTCTCAGGATCCACCCTCGGCTGGTTTGAGTGTCTTGGAGAGGGGAAGTGTCTAAATCCCACTACTTGTCCACAGGGGTACCTCAAGGGTCAGTGCTTGGACCCCTTCTCTTTTCATTATACACCACCTCACTGGGTGCAGTGATCCGCTCACATGGCTTCTCTTATCATTCATATGCTGACGATACCCAGCTCCTCCTGTCGTTCCCGCCAGACGACCCCACAATCTCGGCGCGGATATCGGCATGCCTCGCCGACATCTCGGCTTGGATGAAGGAACGCCACCTTCAGCTTAACTTGTCAAAGACTGAGCTCCTTGTCATCCCAGCCAGTCCCTCTATACAACAACAAATCAGTATCCAGCTCGAATCAACTGAGCTCATACCCACAAAGTCTGCCAGAAACTTGGGTGTCATGATTGATGACCAGCTAACCTTCAAGGAGCATGTGACTTCTGTTGCTCGGTCATGCCGATTTGCTCTATACAATATCAGGAAGATCAGACCCTACCTGTCTGAGCATGAAGCACAACTCCTGGTACAGGCTCTTGTAATATCACGCCTTGACTACTGCAACTCCTTACTGGCAGGGCTCCCGGCCTGTACTTTCAAACCTCTGCAGATGATCCAGAACGCGGCGGCGCGTCTGGTCTTCAACCAGCCCAAAAGAGCACATGTCACTCCGCTATTCATATCCCTCCACTGGCTCCCAGTTGCTGCCCGCATCAAGTTCAAGTCCTTGATGCTCGCCTACAAAACAATAACCAAAACGGCTCCGACCTACCTGAACTCCCTCATTCAGGTCTACGCTCCCTCCTGCTCACTACGCTCTGCCATGGAGCGGCGCCTGGTGCTGCCACCTCAGCAAGGCCCTAAGTCTCTAGCCAGACTCTTCTCTTCTGTGGTTCCCCGGTGGTGGAACGAGTTGCCAAACTCCATTCGATCCGCAGAATCCCTCTCTATCCTTAAGAAAAGGCTAAAGACCCAGCTCTTTAGCGAATACCTCCTTTCATAAAAAAAAAAAAAAAAAAAAATAAAAAAATTTGATGCACTCTATGCATTACCTCATAGCACTGCCTTGTAGCACTCCCTCGTAGCACCTATGTCCTGTTGGACCAGAACTTAGCTTGTTGCACTGTCTCGTAGCACCTTTGTCCTGTTGGACCAGAACTTAGCTCTATAGCACTTACTCTCGTTGTTCTCTCCTGTCTAGAAACTTGCTTGTGTTGTATGCAAATCTCATGTGTAAGTCGCTTTGGATAAAAGCGTCTGCCAAATGTGAAATTGTAAATTGTAAATTGTAAACATCGAACAAAAAGTTCGGAACTTTGTGTTTGGTAGATTATTTCTCTGTTGTAACAATGCTTCTTGGCAATACATTTTATACCGTTGGAAAGCCTGTTTATTTCCCTTTTAAATGGTGCCTCATTTGTAAGGAACATGCATTTGTGGGATGAGTAGCACAGCTGAGTATGTGGGTTGCGCTCATGAAAAATTTGCCAAATCTTCTCTGCCAATGCCAAACAGCTTATTCTGCTGTTGCTATTGCCTCTTGTTTTGAGCTTCCGGTACCCCCAGGTGCTGACAATCAGGTACCTGATTGGCACCTGCACTGGAACCTGAACATGTGGAGGAACGTTATGTTCAGCGATGAGTCCAGATTCTGCCTACGGAAGTTGGATCGTAGGGTCAAAGTGTGGAGAAGACGGGGAGAACGCTATGCTGATCGCTGCACCGATAGAGTAACACCTTTTGGTGGAGGCGGTGTGATGGTGTGGGGCGGCATCTCCGTCACTGGAAAAACGAGGCTTGTCATCATCGGAGGCGATCTCAATGCAGAGAGATATCGAGATGAGATTCCGCAACCGGTGGCGATCCCATATCTCCACAGTCTGGGACCGAACTCCATCCTCCAAGATGACAACGCTCGCCCCCACAGAGCGGGGTTTATCAGAGACTACCTCCAGAGTTTGGGAGTAGAGAGAATGGAATGGCCGGCCAACAGTCCTGACCTCAACCCAATTGAACACTTATGGGATCAGCTTGGGCGTGCTGTTCGTGCTAGAGTGACCGACACAACCACGTCGGCTGACTTGCGACAAATCCTGGTTGAGGAGTGGAATGCCATCCCACAGCAGTGTGTGACCAGGCTGGTGACCAGCATGAGGAGGAGGTGCCAGGCTGTTGTGGCTGTGTATGGTTCTTCCACACGCTACTGAGGCTCCTGACTGTTTGTTAAATGAATAAATTGTAAAATTGCCAATATGTCTTGTTTCTTCCTTGTTACTGATAGACTTCAATCATCCAATCCACCAAACAACACAAAACAAGAGTCAATAGCAACAGCAGAATAAGCTGTTTGGCATTGGCATTACAAAGGAGGCACCATTTAAAAGGGAAATAAACGGGCTTTCCAACGATATAAAATGTATTGCCAAGAAGCATTGTTACAACAGAGAAATAATCTACCAAACACAAAGTTCCGAACTTTTTGTGCGATGTTTACAAGCGTTATGGACCAGTAGTGGAGAACGATCCCCCAGATGTCCTGGATCAAAAATCATTTCTTCTGTTTTCTTAGTGTTTACAATGAGATGCTGGTCATCACACCATTGTACAAACTTTTTAACCTCCGAACTATAGCCGGAAATGTCAGTGTCTGTATCCATGAGTCCCAAGATGGCAGTGTCATCAAGAAAACTTGACAATAAAAGTGCTGGGATGACTGCTTGTACAATCATTTGTATTAAAGGAATAGTTCACCTAAAAATGAAAATTCTGTCATCACCCTCATGCCAGTTGAAACACAGGTGAAGTTTGTCCATATAACACACAGGGAGGTTGCCAGCACAACTCCATAGCAGCCTTCTCCAAAACAACTGAAGTCAGTGGGGACCAGTTCTTCAGAGTTCCAAAAAGACCTACAGTATATTTACACCATCATTTAGTGCAAATCTTAACTACAGCTGATTGATTTGCAACAAATCATGGTGTATAGGTCTTTCTATTCACAGTGTGATTGTTTGGCTGTTTTTGTTGTGGAACTCTAAAGAACAGGTCCCCATTGACTTCAGTTGTTTTGGAGAAGGCTGCTACCAAGTTGTGCTGGCAACCTCCCTGTGTGTTATATGGACTAACACATTTCACCTGTGTTTCATTTGGCATGAGGGTGAGTAGATGATGACAGAATTTTCATTTTTGGGTGAACTATGGGAGAACTCACACATCCTTGAGGAACACCTGTGTTGATGACTTTAGACTCAGATAATGTCTGGTTCACTCGGACCTGTTGGTCAAAAATGAGTGATAGTAGTAATATTATTAGTAGTAGTTGCTGCAGTAATATTGATGTTAGTATTGTTTTTTTGTATTGTTGTTTTCTCATTATTATTGTGTCTTGAGCAAGTGCTTTATAACCATGCAGTGTGAGTGTGTTTTGTGTGCCCGTGTGTGTGTGCGCGCCTGTGCATGTTTGCACAGCACATATAGGCATGTCTGCGCGTGTTGGCCCAGGCCCACTCTGTTTGCTCTGTTTCGAGCCATTTCTTTTTTTCCGACAGCCTCTCCACGCTCCTCCGCCTGCCACAACAAGATAATCCTGCGTTCTCCCATAAGATGGCGGCATCTGTCATCTATAATAATCTGCCGGAGCTGGCCGAGGAACAGTCAGCAGGAGGCGACAGGAGGGAGGAGCGGGCCTTGTTCCCGACACGATACCCAATTAGAGGGGGTATTATCTCCTCCATGTGAAGAGGCTTTTAGCCCCCCTGACCGCCCTCCAGCAGGGGGACCGGGAAGGGGCCCGCGGTACTGGGATCCAGAGACAGACAGCGCCGCGTGACGCCGCCAGAAAAGGAAGTGGAAGTAAAGGCATTATTTCTCCTTCATCGGGCACAACATGATAGCTCTCGAAGCGAGCCAAGCTTAGCCCCCCGAGGACGGAGGGCCTCGGCGTGGCCTCATTGCCTCACAGTATTTTAAATCCACATCAACACTTCATAGCTGTAGAGTGGGATGGATTTTTTCTTTTTTTTTCCCCCAGCCCCCTATCAGATTGATTTTGCCCCTCGTAGACTCAAAACAAACCAGCTGTGGTGTGTGTGTGTGTGTGTGTGACCATAATGGGGAGAAGATCATCTGATGTGAGGTATGTGTCTGTGTTGCCAATGCTTCCAAGCAGGATGGGTTTCTGTAATGATCACAGTGATGTGATGATGAGACTTCATGAGGCATTTAAAGGAATAATCCGCCCCCCAAACATGTCAAAAGCAGCTATTAATGGTAAATGTAAATGTACCTTGCATTATCTGGGTGCATTTTATTGTTTATCGGTATATTTTTCTTATTCCTGTGGACAAACGTCGACAATGTAAAGTCATGTCAAGATATTTCCAGCAGCTACAATGGAGTTTGATATGAGAAAATGTTTCAGGATGTAAAAAATCAGTGGTAAATGTCGGGTTTTGGTGTCAGTCCCTCAGAATTAAAGAGCGAGGGCTTCTTTCTAGAGCCGCCATTTTGCACCAAGAGACGTTCAGCAATCATACAGGGAGAAATCCATCGTAGAAGAGGAGAGAGACCAATTTCCTCAATAGACACTAACGCTATCGCTCTCTACTGACAGGTATAAGCAGTGGTGGAAGAAGTACTGAGATCTTTTACTTAAGTAAAAGTAGCAATACAACAATGTAAAGTTACTCCATTACAAGTAAAATCCTGCATTCAAAATTTTACTTAAGTAAAAGTACGTAAGTATTGGCAGTAAAATGTACTTAGAGTATCAAAGTAAATGTACTCATTATGCAAACTAGAGAGTTATATTTTTCATAAATTATTGGAATATTAATACTGATTTCTTGACATACATGTACATGTAAGCAGCATTTTAAAGTTGTCAACGTGAAGCTAATCTTAACAATTTAGCTATACTTTTGGGTAGTCTAATCTATAACAATGCTATTTTATAGTTATTTTATAAAGATGATCAAATGTTTTAAACATAAAATATTGATCTGAAAAGTAACTAGTAACTATAGCTGTGAAATAAATGTAATGGAGTAAAAAGTACAATATTTCCCTCTAAAATGTAGTGGAGTATAAGTACAAAGTAGTATCAAATGGAAATACTCAAGTAAAGTACAAGTACCTCAAAATTGTACTGAAGTACAGTACTTGAGTAAATGCACTTAGTTACTTTCCACCACTGGGTATAACCAACAGCTGAATGCAACAAGTTGACGCTATAGTTCTCTGGGTTTTTTTTCGAAAGGCATTCTGGGAAATAGAGGAACTGAAGTTGAGGGGAAAGCGGGTACGACAAAAAGCTAAATCACAAAGTAACTCCCGGAATGCGTCAGACATCACAGATCGGTGATAAATAACAGCGGGAAGAGGATCCCAGGGTGGATTTTTTTTCCTTGAACTCTGAAAGCAGATTTTTGGGGGAACTTGAGTTACAATACCGAGTTGCAATATTTGACCGTACATACCAATTCATTTGCTTCCCCGGGCAATAATTGAGTGCTGTCAACCATGGCTTTTTCAATCAATTCAGAAGACAGGCTTCTTCATTAAATGACTATTTTCGGCGAGCGCGAGGACCCGACTTCCTCATTCTTTGCCGTTTCATTCCTCATGCCGCTTCTAGTCTCTGTACCCCCCGCTCCCCCAGCCCCCCCTCCACCTCCCTTCAAACCTATTGCACTTCTCCACTGTGGCTTTCCTCATTCGTAAGGCTATACCGCTCAGCCTTGATCCCCTTTGCCTCTCTCCGTCCTAAACCTTGTACTTCAGACCGGCCTCCTGCCCCCTCACACACGGGTCAACGCAAAGCCTTTGCGGCTTCTCTTATCACACATCACACACACATCTCCCCCATTTCTCTCCGTTTTCAATTTTCTCCTCCCCTCCCCTCCCCTCCCCTTTAGTTTTTTATTCCCCGTGCCCCACCCGATCTCGCTGTGTGTCCGGGGCAGCCTGCCCTCCGTGTGTAAATGCTGCCTCCAACAACCCATCATTGTGTGTGTTTGTCCGTTTTGTCTGCGTGTGTGTGTGTGTGTGTCTCTCTGTGTATGTGCGTGTGCGTGTGTGTGTGTGTGTCAGCGTCCCGGGCACAGATAGCAGTGAGATGGGTTTCTGGTCTTCTCTACTATCTCTGTAAAACAGGCACAGGCAGACCTTCAAGTTCCAAAAACCATCTTCTCCCAGCATCACCTTGTGGGCCATAATGGGCACAGGAAAAAAAAAGTGCCAAAGCATCCAATGAGGGCTTCAAGTTGAGTTTTGATTAAAAAATGCTGGTATAAAAGTCTGAGGAGTGTGTGAGGCACACTGGCATTGTGATTGATTCCATAGCCGGGGCTAATTGTGCCTGGGCTCTACAGCGCTGATGTACTGATGTGTTATGTAACTGCATTAGCAAAATTAGAAAAGAAAGTTCCCTCTGAAGAAATTCATGGCTCTTTTAAAGGAGGGAGCTTTGGCCTCTCTATCCATCTCCCCCGCTTCGCCTTGCTCTCTTTCTCTCTCTCCCTCTCTCCCTCTCTCTCTGTCACTCCGTCTCTCTCTCTTAAAGCTGCACAAGGCAAGATTTTTTATGGAAAGATCCAGATGTCTTATCGGTCTAAATCACAAAGCAGGGCTGCAGCAGAGCAGAGCGTCCCATCCCCACCAATGGAGACGCTGTATATTTTCCCTATTTGCCCCAAATTAAATTCACCAGTATGATCACTGGTGGGGAATCTACTCCACAGGAAGTGATGAATTGAAACTTAAGAGTGAAATCCCAAACTGTCTCCCAAACAGCAGCAGAGAAACCTGGACTCACCAACGTTAGATCTTTCGCCTCTCTTGTCCCTTGTCAGATGTCAGTAAGCTGCTCTGGCCGTTGACATCCTCAAAGTTTTCAAGCAGTTACCTGTCGCTGCCATTTAGAGCCGCCAATGTGTGAAAATTGGATAGTGCAACTTAAAGAATAACCAAACCCCAACCCAAATCTGTGTAAAGCCTGACATCCAGAGGTGGGGACTCGAGTCACATGACTTGGACTGGAGTCACAATTTTAACAGCTTGAGAATACTTGAGACTTAACTTGGGTTCTGGTGACTTGGGACTTTACTTTGAACCGTATTGCATTGAAAAGTCCTAGATATTTCATTTTCTTTAAGATATTAAATTGATACTGGACTCTTGATTTGTTCTTGACTTGCTGTTCTACATTTAGACTCGGGACTTGACACTTGTGCCTCAAGATTTGGGACTGACGTGAGACTTGCGCAAAGTTGACTTGGTCACACCTCTGCTGACATCTAAAGGTAAAAAGCATGCTACTGAAATTGCCATCTGCTATTGGCTGATCTTTATTACCAGATGATGTCTCCACCTGTTGGACTCTATAGAAGGTGGCATCCCCTGGCACCAAAGATCAGCCAATAGCAGATGGCAGTTGGATGGGTTTGGGATTTAGTTACTCTCTTGGTCCAGCGACCAAGAAATACAACATCATCAACAGGTCTCTGGCACAGCTTATGGTGGCCTATAAGTGATATAAATAATAAAGTCATGTTTTCCCTGTAGAGAGGAGTAAGCTAGCAAATTAGAGCAGAGATCCAACAGAAACATAAAGTAAAGTAAATACTGGAATAATAATACCACCCCTGACAAATATATTATAGTCATTTTGTGCCATGGGACTGTAAAAATTTCACTTATACCCCCTTTCCACCAACTGGAACCTAGTGCTGGTGCTGGGCTGGTGCTGGTGCCAGTTTGCGGTTGGTTCAACTTGCGAACCTTCTAAGAACCGCTTTGCTTTTCCACGGGTTAGAGCTGGCTCAAGAGCCACGTCATTACGTCACTGTATACGTCTGTATACGTCGCCGCTTTCCCAGCAACACTAGCGCCAACTTCAAGCACAACAACCAAAATGGCGAACTACGTCTTTTTACAAGTGTTGCTCCTGGCTTTGCGAGCCTTCATTGGCATCCACACATGACTGGTCCAACGCATGGTTTTTTAACAATGGCAGTCTTGTTGGTTTTGGTTGGTCACGATAATCCCACCCCCCAGCCCCTGATGTAAGCGGTTCTTTATTCTAGACCAGCAAAGTGTTGGTGCCGCTCTGGAACCAGTTTTCCTGGCCCGAGAGACGGTTCTTTGGCTATCGAAACGCAAAGAACTGGTTCGAAATTAGGCACTGGCTCCAAACCTGCCCTCGAACTGCCTTGGTCGAAAAGGGGTATGTACGCACCTTTAAAAAACTCATAAAAGGGTATGTACGCATCTTTAAAAAACTCATAAAAGAGTATCAGAATTTAATCCCTACACATAATATAATCTCTTGTATAAAATGAACCCTCCTTTTCATCCTGTGACCAGACAGGAGAGTGTGTGTGTGTGCGTTCCTTTGCCTCAATATCACCCTATAGTTTCAACGAGGGAACTGGCATTCAAGGATGAGTATAGGGTATTTCTTTTCAAACGCCCGCGAGTTCCAGACATCCTATCTAGGCCATTGCTGCAAATGCCAGCGTGTTCTAATGACAATGTATCTGGCTCATGTAGGATTGGACGTATCCGTTGTTGGTGTGCTGAGGCGGGTAGCAGCTGGCCTTGTTTCTCCCCATCTCTTCCACCCCGTTGGACTAAATTGCTGCAGACCTCTGTTTTCCAAAACGTGCTGCGGTTTTACAAAAAAGCCTTGTCAATTTCCATCAGGGAGTCCCGCTTATCTCGGCGTTTGAGTAAGAATTCTATCCAAAACCATTACCTGTAATTTGACCCTTTTTCTAGGCAGTAGACCCAGCCCGCTTTGGGTTTTACACCGGTGTATTACTTCTCGAAAGACAAAGGGATTTGCTTTTTTTGTTCAGTTATCATGGTTATATTTTGCATCTCTTTGTTTATCCATGCTGTCTTCCCCCCTGTGTGTCTCTGAACAGATGATATGACTAAGCTCGGAGCGGCAGAGCTTGGAGTCGGAGGGAGATGATGCAGTGATGTAGTGTTAAATCAAAAGGAGGCTAAACTCCAACCTCCAGCTGTAAACAAACGCCGATATGACCGAAAATCAATTATGCAGTATTTTCAGAAGCTTCTTTTTCCTTAAAAGACCCTATCTTCACATAACTTCAGGATAACTGCATTAGTTTGACACTATTTGCCATGAGGTATACTGTGAATTCATCTCATAGAGTTATGTCAGCTGATAAGGTGGTAAACTCTATTCCACAAAATAGTAAAGTGAGTTTAGGTGGGTTTACCCTTTATTACATCTCTGGAGGTGCTGTGCGGTTCAGCAGTGTAAGGGAATGAGAATGTGTACAAAGGATGTTTACAAAGCCTGTGCCTGTGTGTGTGTGTGTGACGGAGGGAGAGAGAGAAAGAGAGAGAGATTGTGGGTTTTCTTTTAACAACTGAGTTTCAGCATCACCCTATCTTTCAGCCACCGGCCGCCTTGTTGACAGCAGCAGAGGAAAGTGACTGGCTGGATTGTGCGGATTCTCCTGGGAGGGGCAACAACCTGCTCAGCCTGGCCTCTCCATCCTAACAGCATCAGGGAGAGAGAGCGAGAGAGAGAGAGAGAAAAAGAGAGAGAGAGAAAGAGAGAGAGAGAGAGAGAGAGAGAGAGAATGTAGTAGTAGTAGTATGTAGTATGTTTTTGTCAATTTTACTCATAATACTGGACATTACTCCTTTTTTTTATTTTCAATATTGTTTTTTTAACATTATTAATTTTTCTATCATTTTATTGTTTATGTTTGTGACTTTCTGCTTTGGCTACACGTTTCATCAAAACTTCATGCCAACAAAGCTGCTTTGAATTGGAAAAAAAAGGGAGAGAGAGAGCGAGAGAGAGAGAGAGAGAGAGAGAGAGAGAGAGAATGTAGTAGTAGTACAGTAGTAGTATGTAGTATACTGGACATTACTCCTTTTTTATTTTCGATATCGATTTTTTTTTACATACATTTTTCTATCATTTTATTGTTTAGGTTTGTGACTTTCTGCTTTGGCCACACGTTTTATCAAAACTTCATGCCAACAAAGCTGCTTTGAATTGAATAAAAAGGGAGAGAGAGAGAGAGAGAGAGAGAGAGAGAGAGAGAGAGAGAGAGAGAGAGAGAGAGAGAGAGAATGTAGTAGTAGTACAGTAGTAGTTAGTACGTAGTATGTATTTTAATACTGGACATTACTCCTTTTTTTATTTTCAATATCGTTTTTTTAACATTAATTTTTCTATCATTTTATTGTTTATGTTTGTGACTTTCTGCTTTGGCTACACGTTTTATCAAAACTTCATGCCAACAAAGCTGCTTTGAATTGAAAAAAAAAAAAGGGAGAGAGAGAATGTATGTGTGTGAGACTGTGTGTGTGTGTGTGTCGGCATACATTAGAATTGATTATCATGATTAAAGGTGTTACATATTGCATTTTGAGTGATTCTCAAATGAAGACGACATTTCCCATTAAATATTTATTGCAGCATTGATGAATACTACACTGGTTGTCTATGGGAAGCCCTTAACCTGAACTGATTCTAATGAGACATTTTGATTGGACTAGCACGCATGAATATGTTTTGTTATTCTAATTATTATTAACAGGATTTCAATGGACAGTTTTAGTTTTTAGAGCTTTGTGTCCCATGGCTAAATTCAAATTTCAGAGGCTTTTCCACCCTGACACAAATAATAATTATTAATTCTGGGGGAATACAATTTTGGGACGTCTTTGGCATGAAAATGGTCAAATCAAAAAAAATATTGATCAGCTATCAGGAGCTTCAATCCAAAAATATTGGAATCAGCCTTGAGAAACAGTGGAACCCTACTCCACACCCGATCTTCAGTTTCTGATGCACTATCATTTCCTTATTAGTGACTTTGATAAAAGGTCAAAACAAGCTACATGTCTCCAGTTCAATTATGACGCAAATTAGAGAAACAGGAAATGTTACAAGCCATCTCATCTGCTGTAATCACCTTCTCACTTGAGACGCGAGACTGAAAAAAGACCAAAACTTTTTTTGTTGCGCACGAGGTTAGTGTTAATTACATCCATATATTCATAATTTCATTTTATGCAAAGTTGTTGCATTTAATGGTCTTAGAGAAACACTCGTATTTGTTCCCTAAACTTTTCATTCTCTTGCCTGGCTAGAGTTTCTCATTTTTATTCCTCTGTTTTAATTGGATTGTGCTGCCGGCGCCCCTGTCCATCAAGAAGGAGAGAGAGAGAGAGAGGGAGAGAGAGCAGTGTGTCAAGCCGCTACTAATGGACCATTAGCTTAAATAATTCCCATTTAATACTTGATTAATCAAGCTCAGAGCATCCCATGTTGTGTTTTGGAGGAGGGTTACTCTCCATGTTACTAAATTGAGTTGAAGGAGAGCGCGAGTAGCGAGCCGGAGACTTTTTTGTCTTCCACGGTTAATAGATTCAAGCCATTACAATCCATCGCTTATTGATTTAATGCTGGCTAACATTAGCGCAGAGCGCATCAAGGCGAAAGGTACTCACAGGCCCTGAGCTCTATCTGCTGTGTACTAATGAGACATAGAGGATCGTTTCATCACGCGAGTACCCCGAATAAGACAAATCCAGTTGGCTGCTATGGAGCAACATGCACTTGGTTTTTACGTCAAGGCCACAACTTACTAAGGCATGTGTTGATACATTCGAGTGCATAAGATACAAATCATTCATTTGTAAACTCAATTAACACTTTCTATGAAGCCGGAGTCTATAATACATTATAATCATAACACATTATAATGCCATCATAATGCATTATAAGTATAGTTATAATCATGCATAGACAGTTACAATGTTTTATAACTTTACTCAATCTGTTATAAAGCCTTTTCATTTAAGTGGTAATGAAAAAGCTTTATAACAGATTGTAAGTAATGTGTTTATGTTATAAAACATTATAACTGTCTATGCATGATTATAACTATACTTATAATGCATTATGATGGCATTATAATGTGTTATGAGTATGATTATAATGTATTATAGACACTGGCTTCATAGAAAGTGTTACCCATTTTTTGTTTTGCACATAATTGCATCATCCGTGTGAAAAAAACCCCCCATGAAATTAATGTGAATGAATGAATGAGCAGAAAAAAAAGTAAAGATGCTGGTTGTGCTCAGATGAAGGTCGATTGTAATGTAGGTGCAAGAATCAAACTATTGTAAACTGGAAAAATTGGAAATAATTCTGCACACAGCAAATAAAAGGCTAGGACAAAAAATAAACTTTTATTTGCAGTGTGCAGAATTATTTCCCATTTTTTTAATGAATGAATGAATGAATATGGCAACAATTTAACAAAAAAAATTATGTTTTTACAGCATGTGCTCATTTTAGCATGTTCAGTATTCAGTAACTGATGTCACTGAATGTGTTGAATTGAGTTGGTTGCGATATTTTGTTGAATGAAGATTTATTTAGTTGAATTTAGTTGGATGATAGAGATTTGTTAATCAACTTTTACTTTGGGTGATGAGTTCAAGGCATTACTGACAGTGCTGCCATGGGGTGATATGGTTAGTAAGTAAGTATTCATGAGGATATTGACAGCTACAGTTGTCAATATGCAGACGATGTGATACACTTTATAAAGGATTTGTGCCACTCAACACTTGACTCTGAGAAGAGCTCTAGATTTATTTATTTATTAGGTGTAACATTTTGTATCTATTTGTATGTTTCTTATGCAACTGAAGCGCATGTTTATGTATCAAACATTCACACGTTCATTACTTGAAAATATGTAATTTTTTGTCTACACCATAAGTGTTCTCCTGTGTGTGTGTGTGTGTGTGTGTGTGTGTGTGTGCGCGCGTGTGCATGCGAGCAATCTTGTATACAGAATAAAGACTTTACAGTGATAATCCGGAACTTTTTCAAATAAATAAACAAAAATCATCAGCTGCATGGGAAGTAACATTTTTTATTTAGAAGAAATATAAGAAGCCGCAGTCTATGTTGAGTGTCTTTATCATTACGGTATATTGGACCAGTGCCTACATTGAGTGCAAAATACCAAAGCAATGACTGCTTATCGCCAAAGGTGCCCAAAGACCTGTCACAAGGAATCTTGCGCTTTTATTTTGAAGGCTAAATGGCCAAACCGGAAGTCTTGTAATTGGGGCTAGTCTTACCTATCGAGGCCGGGGTGCGTATTTTGAAAAAAACAGGTAGAGTGGCGATTTCAACTAAATAATGGTGTAAATGTCGGTCTTTTCAAGTCACTTTGGGATCGTTTGGCTTCAGGAGACTTGGATTATGCTGTAAGAGCTGCATGAAGGCATTTTATGGTTATTTTCTGTTATTTTTTTAAGTCTGAAGACAGGTCTCTAGCAACTTCAGTTGTTTTGGAGAACGCTGCTAGTATGTCAGCTAGGAAGCTCCAGGACTAACAAACCCGATTTTCTACTGGCATGGGGGTATGTAGATAATGACTGAATTTTCAGTTTTGGGTGAACTATTCCTTTAACCTGCTCCGGAGCTGGTTATCCCTGCAGGGAGTCATTCCTATGTCGCCAGGGTCCTATGTTCCCCAGATTTATATGGCACATAATGGGAACATGACAAAGGGTCCTATGTTCCCCAGTTCTAGGGTTAGGGTTAGAGACCTTCAAAATCAAATAAAATGATAACCATTGGTTTTGTTGTGTTTATATAGCTGTTTTGAAGCCTTGTTCCAATAAAAAAACTGGATAATATTTATGAAATATAGGACCTTAGGACCTTGGGAACATAGGACCCTGGGAACATAGGACACTGGGAACATAGGACCTTGGGAACATAGGACCCTGGGAACATAGGACCCATGGGAACATAGGACCCATGGGAACTTAGGACCCTGGGAACATAGGACCTTGGGAACATAGGACCCTGGGAACATAGGACCCTGGGAACTTAGGACTCTAGGAACATAGGACCTTGGGAACGTAGGACCCTGGGAACTTAGGACCCTGGGAACATAGGACCTTGGGAACTTAGGACCCTGAGAACATAGGACCCTGGGAACATAGATACACTCCCCAGTGCAGCATAGGTTACCATGGTGATCTACCCCGGTTAAAAGTGAACCACCTTCGTGAGCCCGAAAAGCCAGGGTTAAACCCTAAGTTAGCTCGCTAACCCACTAAACTCGCTTCATGAGACCGGCCTCAAGACATGCTTTTCTAATTGTTTGTCGCTAGTCCAAAGGAAACTCAGATTGCATTTAAGTGGGTTGAACTATTTTTAAAACCAACTTCAATAGAACATTTTCCATAGGGTGATTGCTCATGCAGTGAAACTAAAAATACAAGGAATTATCATCAATTAAAATGTTATTGCCTGTTCTGTTGCTTGCTACCGTTTCTTACCTTAGTGCAGAATAACCATTAACAGAAGCAAGTAGAGATGAATCGAACAATTTGTACTTTGGCAGCCCTCCAATATCATTCATTGTCATTCTGTAAATAACATTATCTCCAGCATTATCCCAAACAATGATCTCCAAATGAGAGCAAGCCAGCCACTCTACAACCTGACGAAAATCCAATGTGCCGGCTTTTTATATATAGTACATTTTCATTACAGTCTATACTCATTTTCATTCCTTTATCATAAAGCCGGTCTGAGTCAATACACTGCTGCAATATCCCAGAGAGGGGACAACATTTTGAAATCAGAGATCACTGGTGATAGTTATGAGCGTGCCTCAAAAAGCCAGCCAATAGCCTCTTCTCTAATACAGCCTCCTTTCCTGGTCATTGGGCTTTTCTCTATTCTTTTCTTCCCAGATTTTTTCACTCCCTTTTCCCCCCCTCGGGTAGACAGACTGTTTAGAAGAAAGCAATCAACATCACTGGCCAGCCTGTGACATCCTGGGCAGAGTGAAGGAGTGAGGAGAACCACCTAAATTCACTTAATAGTGGAAAAGAGTGGAAAAGACTGATATTTACAACATTATTTAGCGCAAATATTCACTATAGCCAGTTGTTTTCGAAAAAACGGTTGCACTCTTTATGGTGTAAACTAATAATAATAATAATACATAATACATTTGATTTGTTTTGTGTAGTATCTTTTCAAATACTACTGAAAATATTTTCAAATACAGCATACAAATACATAGCGTATATTTAAAAAACGATAAAACTGGTTAAAAGCACTATGGGATAAGTCAATAGAGCAAAGCACTGAAATGACATGGCACAAACTAAAATGACATGGCACAAATCGGAGCAGTCAAACAGTGGCAGTAGCAGTCAATAAGAAAACAAAAGTGGAACAGATAGAGCAGAAAGAAAGTCAGACATTAAAAGCAATTGTGAACAAGTACCCCCCCACACACACACACAACACCCAGACACCTTCCTCCAGTGACTATACATACTTACTATACACATGTTCATTCTGTATATACTATACATACTGTGTATATCTTGCATTTCATATCCACTGGTCATACTGTTTATATTGTTTATACTGTTCATACTGATATTTATCTTAGCATAGTCATACTTACAGTTTATTCTATTTATATACTTAGCGTATTCATACCACTCTGTTCATACTGTTGATACTGTTAATACTGTTCATACTGTATATATCTTAGCACATTCATACTACCCTTACAGCTTATTCTATTTATATATTATACATATCTTACATTGCACTGCACTTTTACTGCTTCTTTTGCACTTCTGGTTAGATACTAAACTGCATTTTGTTGTCTTAGTACTTGTACTCAAAGTTGAATCTAATCTAATCTAATCTAATCTAAAGATGGGTTTTGAGGGATGTTTAGAAAGTGAGGAGTGAAGTAAAGTCTCATTAGAGATTATAGTATACATCAGAGCAAGTAGTGTCATACTGATGGAAAATATGTGAAAATAGGGTCTTTTAATGAAATAAAAAACACATTTTATTAATTTCATAATTTTATTTTTGTTCATATTGGTTGCTCTTTGCCCTGGAGGCCATATTTTACCTTCCTTTTGATTTACCACTACATTACTGAAGAGAAGACACACACACACACACACGCACACATGATAACACAGGCACACACACACACACACACACAAGCACCGACACATAATGGAAGTCACTTACACAGACACACAAACACACTCCATTAAAACACTAACCCACCTTCATAATTAAAGAGTCTCGTTCTCACAGTTCTCCGCTCGGCGCTGTGGGAGTGTGGGACGGCATAATGCAGGATTGGAAGTGACAGCAACATTTTCTGCAGCACATTCAAACACACTCTGCCTCGTTAAAAATACATCTCGTTGTGTACCGACAGCGCGGCTTTACAAAGCTACTCATCAGGCCATTTAATGGAGACCATGGGGCGGCTACATGGACACACACTAGGGCATCGCTCATTCACATGCTCCCACATACGCACGCACACGCCTCTCACACACATAGATACGACCAAGCACGCTCACATGCATGCACACCTCTACACACACACACACACACATTGTACAGTCTAAAGTGTGAACGGGAACTGTACAGTGTCCCGGAATGAAGCATATGTTTTAACGAAGTAAGTACACACTTCCTATCATTCAGGATGTTAAATTTTTCAAACGCGTTCCGCATGTTTAACTTTTCATTCACAGAACAAAAGCAGAGTCTGTACAAAGAGTGTGACTTTCTTAAAATGTACTGAGGCGGGACACCATAGGTGAATAGGGAAAAAAAACAAAAATCATTTTATCTATCTACCCCTCATTTTGCAGGGGTTGACAATGAGCAAAATTTTCCACCGGCTCTCAGGGCCAATAACTTTCCAAATTCACTGGCCCTGCCACTGGCCCTGAAACAATCTGTTGTTTCAGCATTATTTTAACATCAAATTTATTTATCACTGTGTATATGTGTTCAATGATGGTTAGAACTATTATAAACTCTAAAAAAAAATAGGCCAAAATAATAATATGAGCATAAAAAAAGTAACTGTTGTATAACTATTTTGGGGAGATTTAGCCTAGTAGATAATTAGGATTAAGTCAGCTGATTCCCTGTTCTCTAGCAGTCTGGCGCTATGTAGCATTAGCCTAAAAAATCTAGATTACCAAGCTAACATTAGCCACTGACAGGGTAACGTTATCTTGGGCTCAGCGATGTGTGGCAACTCTACAAGGAAAGCTACATGTTGGCTACAGCATCACCCTCCGTTTGGCTAGCTTGCTACAAAGTTTGTATTCAACCTTACTGTCACAACGTTTCCACCTAGACTCACTTGTTTGTTTTTCTTTATCATAGCCTAGCATGGGTGTCAGTTCACTAAACACTGAGGCATGGCAAAGTCCCTGCATCTAATATTTTGCCTCCAAAACTTCCACTTAAGATCGATTCCATTTCTGGGGACAAGTAGCGCAATTGAAGATAATATTGGTGATGATAAAACGTATTTAGTACAGTATAGGTCGCCAAACTATCATCTTAAAAGGAGCAGTGGTCTTAATGCTCTCCTGATGTGATTTCCCTCCTTTTTTCGTTGCTCCCTTTGTTAGACTCCAAATAAATTTCTGTCTTGAATTTGGCATGATCTTTGCTCTCTGTTATAACGATAACCCTGCAAGACTTCATTCTGACTCACTTGGTATGGCTATAGTGCCAAGCCTTGCCATACCCAAATGACGCCCAAGTAGCCTAGCCACAGCCACCGCTCTAACCAATGAGGTAAGAAGGCTCTTTTCGTCTTTTTCTCATAGTCGTCTGCATCCTGTTTTTTTTTTCTTCTTTCTTTTTTTTGTCTTAGATGCTTTTTTGCCTGCCGTTTGACCAGGAGCAGGGGGTTTTAAATACATGGCAGCAGTAGCCAAAAGTGTAGTAGCCCTGTCGTGAGCACGTGAGGTTTACATCGTAAAAAGTAATCCGTCTAGCTCCACAGGAATACGAATCTCACGGGATACCCGTGGGACAGGACAGGAGGGCGACTACATCTGTGTATTTTGTGGCCTTGTAGATCCTACTGGCACACCAGGCCAGTTAAAGGGTTTATCAGCTGGCCCGGGGGTTGTAAACATACTGTCGGGCCACTGGGCCAGTGCTTATGTCGAGCCCAGTTTTGTCCTATCAGAATGAAAGATTATGGGTTGAATATGGACACAAAACAAACACTTTTTGTATTGTGACTAATGTTTCATTAAAAAATGTGCAGCTTTGCATATTAAAACACTTTTCTCAGTGGATAAAGTCAGAGTGCATTTTCCTGTGTCATCCTAATGAATAACTGTACAGTTGGCCATTTACAGAGGAATTTGTAAAGAAATGCTGTTTTTATTATTTCATTTAAAAATGTGGTGAAATGTGGTGAATAATCTGTTTTTTCATGCAAAACACCCCATAAAATAGAAATAACAAACAATATCAAAATTTGGAAGCTCACTCAGATGCATGGCTTATTTCTTCTCCATCCATTGTAAGGAGGGGAAAGTTGAAGGAACACCTCACTCTGTTTATGTCTATTTTATGTTAAGTAACCCAAAGCTCTTTTTAACTCATACAGGAAATATATAGGCAATTCCTGTATTGCAGTAAGCCCCACCGAAGGAGACCTCCCCTCTAGGACAGTGGTTCTCAACGTGAGGTCCGCGGACCACCAGGGGTCCCTGATGGGGTTTCAGGGGGTCCCCAGCAAATTGATCAATTGTTAAACTTCACCATTATTTCATTTGCAAGAAATTAACACAATTAGAGAATGTAGAAGAATGACTGTTTTGATCATAGTTTCTCTGTTATCTCTCTACCTACAATACAGATAGTCATGGAATTCTGGACAAAAGCATATCTAACAGTAAAGATATTTTCAGATTTGGGTTTGAGAGACAAAATCTCATCAAATGTGGCCCTAATGTGTACTACCAGCCCCTACACCACTACCACTTCACCAAAAAGTGGCACTCCAAATCAAGTTACACTTGCAGCTGTGGAGGACACTTCTAATGAAGGGGGAGGGTAGAAATAAATTGACAAACTATGGGACGCCCTTGCCGCTCTACCAGAGGAATTGGAAGCAGTCATCACCATGGCAACCGATAGACGCACTGCTCGCACGGCTGTTTTGCCCTTCCAAATTTTACAAGTGGTAACGATAACAGGTTGCAGCTGTCACTGTAAACAACGAACCCTCCACGTGAATGTGCAAACGGAGGGGGAGTGGATAGGGCTAGGGGTTAGGGGCTGGTTTGCGCCACTGCGTGCCAAGGAGGGTGCAGTGAGGTGAAGCTGGTAGAATCTGACAAATGCTGAACAGAAATCCCCTTAAACAGAGCCCATGAAGCGGCCATGCCCATGGTAGAATGGGCTGTAGACCCACTGGGAGCTCAAACCTCTGCTACTGTAAGCTAGAGATTGCCTCCACCAGCCAATGTGATAAGCGCTGATAAGATAAGGGTTTTCCCTTATGAGGGGTAGCCCATGAAATGAACAGCTTATCTTAGCCTTCGCTCATTGAACAAGGAAAAAAGATGGGGATGACCAGCCCATAACTGTAAAGTAGGGCACCTGTAAGCATATTCTGTCACGGGTGTGGAAAACTCAGGGACTGGACCCAAATGCAAGCCAGGAGAGAGAGAGCTTTGCTGAAGCAAGAAGCTTTAATTGAAGAACTGAGGCAGAGTACAAAACAGGCAATCCAAAAGGCAAAACTCAAACTGGCCGACAGGCAAAGGGAACCAAGAATCCAAACCTGGCAGGAACAAATCTTAGAAGACTTTGACAGGAAACAACACAGGTAACAGAGCAGGTAACTAAGCAGGTAGCAAAGCAGGTAACAAGACTGACGAACTGGCAACTCAAACTGAGGAACACAGCCTATATACAAAGGGACTAATCACAAACGGGGAACAGCTGGCTGGCAGGGGATAGAGTCCGGGAGCTGATAGCCGGCAGGTAAGGGCGGAACAAAGACACAGGACTAATGGGCTGATGGCAGACAGGTGTGTAGGAGCAGGAGGAGGGAACAGGGGATGAGGAAATGAGGGAAAGTCCAAGGACATCTGGTGGATGTCTACAGAATGGCAGGACTGGGGAGTTGCAGGAGTGGTTGACCAGGAAACAGAGGAGCAGATCGGAGCGGATCGGAGCGGATCGTGACAAATTCCACCACTTTAGGGACAAATGTGGGACTAGGTCGAAGGCCCCGGTGCAAACTGCAAGCGCGAAGGATGAATACAGAGCACATCACTCACTCTCTTGGCTGATGAGGCACCAGGAGAAGTGTGCACCCTCAAAAAACTGGCAAACCAACGGGTGTTGACCCAACGAGTTGGTGCCAAAACCCACAACAGGCCGAAATAGCTGCCAAATGCACCTTAACAGTGGAAAAGGCTTTGCAACATATTGTAAGAAACAAAGAACCTGAGAGACTGAGCAGAGATAGGGAACAAGTCACCCCATTCCTCAAACACACGGCACACAGCATTATATAGCAAATGTGTTAATATGTGAGTTGTTTTTCTGTGTTGATGCTTTGTGTTGTGCTTTTTTTTTTCTCTCTCTCTCTCTCTCTCTCTGCCCCCTGTCTCTGTCAGAGTGTGGGCGTGTTTGAGGAGCAACAGGTGGTGTGTTACGATTGATTGGTGAGTGTGATTTGTGTAGGTGTGTCCTGGCTGGTGATTGGTTCCTGATGGCAGCTCCAAGGATATAAAGCTGCTGCCACCTGTGCAGAGGGGTTCTGCTTCTTTTCCAGCTCCCAACACTTCAGCCCTTTGTTCAGTTGACTCTGTAACCCTTTTGTGCTTTGTGTGAGTATTTCAATGGTTTGCAGCTTTGAGCAGCCTTGGTAGTTGTACGGGTGCGGGGCCTTTTTGTTGAAAGCCTGTTTTGTCCTGCTTTCCTTGGTAAGGATCACAGGTTAGACGTTTGTAAGTTTCTGTCCATTACTTGTGGTATTTTGTTGGGCAAGTTTGAAAAAGTAATGTGTGTTTCCGCTTCTGGTTGGCAGTGTTTCTTTGTGGGTGAGGCAATATGGATTTTCAGTTAGACGACTTCACTACAAATCCCACTGTGGAGAACCTGGACAAATGTAGAAAAGCCGATCTGCTGATTATTGCCAGTTTTATTTATTTTTTTGATGTGCTAGTAGCTTTGAATGCAAAGAAAGCTGAAATAAACATCCTCTGTGAGCAACTGGGGGAGAGGGGTTTGCTCTCTTTCTCTCTCTCCAAAGGCTATAGGTGGTGAAATGAAGCAGAATAAGGAGGAAACCGTTCCCTCACCTCACAGACCCCAGAGTTACCCAGGCATGACTGCTGAGGAGCTCAGGTTGGTGCTTCGTATTAAAGAGGTGGAGCTGAGAAACTGAGAACTGGAAACCGAGGCAATGCACCTGCAGCCCTCATCTGCAGTTAGAGCAGGATCAACCCATCCACCGGTCTCCACCACCCCTCAGGACAGTTTTGATGTAAGTCGGCACATTGCACTTGTTCTGCCGTTCAGGGAGTCTGAGGTGGATTCCTACTACAACGCATTTGGACATATTGCAGCCACTTTGCACTGTAACAGAAGAGACTAAACATCTTTTGTCCAATGCAAACTAGTTGGTAAAGCACAAGAAGTGTGTGCTAGCCTTTCAATTGAGCAGAGTCTAAGTTATGACACTGTAAAAGCCACCGTGTTGCGTGCGTGAGTTCCCAAGACTTATGGACAGAAGTTCAGGAAGTGTGAAAACTGCCACCCAGACCCATGAACTGAATTAACTGGAATTAACTGATGTCATGGAGGCTCATCCTCTGTGGGGCTTGTGTGAGAAGCAGAGACAGACATGGAGCAGATGCTTTTGACTCTTTAGTAATGCAGTTGCAGGGGGCTACAGAGGATACAGTTGGCAATGGATGTATGGACGTACTCTGACAAGCAGGAAGATTGAGGGAGAGATGTGACCAGAAGGGCTGAACTGATCATTCTCCCCCGCTTGCTCGCAACATGGCCGCCATAGAGAAAGACACGCCCCAAACTGTGCTCCATTTATAGCAAGGTGAGTTGATCAAGGACTTAGAAGGGGCAGAGTATGTTTGTGCGACGAAGGAATTCTGTACACCTGTTGAATTTGCGCGTGGGAAGGGGATAGTTTTTGGTGTGGTGTCAGGCCAATAAGGCCAAAGACTGTTGCGGGAGCTTATTCTGCTGGAGGAATTTAAAAATTGGGTGCCTGATGAGAATGTTGTTTATCCAAGTGATCAAAAAGTCACACTTCTCTCTGTGCTTGAAGACGAAATTGCGTTAACACACACAAATGTGTTTTCCTCGCCATTGCACTGCGACTACTCGGCTACTACTCAGCGTAATGCGGTCCGTCTTGGCTGAAAGCCCCAAGTGTTTCTATCGCCATGAAACCTCATGGTCACCTCAATGCTGTCTGTCCTACACCCAAGACAGAGCAATCCAGTTCTCAAGCCCCACCTGGGCCTTGTATCACTAAGGCCGGGTTCGGGCTCAAATTTTTCGGCCCCTTTATTGCTCTGGTCTCATTCAAGCCCAGGTCTCATTCAAGCCCAGCCTAACGTCATTCCGTATGAGCAAATGGTAGAAGCTGACAACAAGATGGATGATGAGTTTAAACTTTGTGTCTCTTGACTGACAATGAGGTCGACCGAGTTCCAATTACCATCCTGTGGGATACCCGCGCAAGATACTTATTTATCCGTGGTGGAGTTTTCACCTGAGACGTATTGTGGTTCTGACACACTGGTGTGGGGGATGTCCAACTGTACTCTTCCCCAGTGTCTGGTCGAGTGTGACTTGGCGTCCCTCAGCAACCCATATAAGGTGTTGATCTTATCCTCGGGAATGATTTGGCAGGAGGAAGTGTTTCCTCCCCCCTGAGGTTATTGAAAATCCTACCTTGGATGTGTGTGATGTTGCCCTGGCTGTGCTAAACTTAGTAATGTAGTCTATCTCAGTGATTTGTTTATGGTTGATCCACCAGCTACCTTTTCAGACAGTCCCACTACTATGTCTCAGACAGTTCTAGATAAGTAGTGTTCATCACGCCTACGGGTGTCAGTCAAACCATCAGACTTTGTACAGACTTTGTACTGTGTCTGTGATTGGCACAAGATTCAACAGAACAGGAATGATGCGAACATGAAAATATGTCCATACTTTTCAACACTTTGGGGTATTGCAACTTAACATTCCACAGCAATTTAAAGAGGAAATTGTAGCGGGCCAACGATGTGGCACTAAGTTACAAGGTGGGGTAGAAGTTAACTGGTTTAATTTTTCATCTGTTGGTTGAGAGACTTGATATTATGCTCTGTCTCCATCTATCCAGCTAGAAAATCTCGTGCTAGCGGGTAACGTGACAGTGGTTAGATTGCTACCATCAGCTAGCTTGATTTAGACAAAGGTTCTGCGTTTCTACCAAGGAGGTTAGCTTGTCTGCTTGCAGTGAAATGATCTTGATGTTGCTTTAGTTACCAACCTTGACAAACTGGTCCAGGTTAGGTCTTCAATGTCATCCACCTGCACAGCTGGAGCGTCACTGCAGTTTAAGACCTGCAGGTAGATGCTTCTCGGAGGCTGCTTCCAATGCGTTGTGTGGTACATATTGATCGTTTTTTGTTGTGTGAGGCATGACACAGGCTACTTCCTGCATGAGCTCCGAACACAAACAAGCCAATCAAATGTTTTATTCACAATAGCCTACCACTTTTTTTTTTTTTTAAAAAGACCCCATGAAATGGTGTCTTTACTTCCTGGATATCATGCATTTCCTCTTGAAACAGGATGTTGGGGCGGGGCATAATGCAGTGAGGGATCATTCAAAAGTCTAAACCAATGGAATATGAGTCAGGGAGAGAAAGGCAGTTTTATTTGATGGCAGGGCTGTTCAAAAAATCTGATGGTTTTATTGTTTAGAAATGTATATTTACCCCTACTAGTGCAGTATGAGGTCACAATGAAAGATACTCTGTTTTCCAGGAGGTAAAAGTAATGGGAGTACATTTCATGGGCACTATAAACCAGGTGGCCAGTTGAGAATCAGTGGACATGAGAAATCCTCTAGCCTGGCTCACATCTACCTGCCCCAGCCCTTCTCTTTCACACACACGATTTGTCACATTCATTCATTTTTTGCCCCATGCACCACACAATCAGCCATAACACATCATTATTTTATAACCTTGTGACATTCAGTCCGCACCTTAAACACCTTGGAATTTGTAGCAATTAATTGGGACATGCAAGTTATGAGCCCATAATGAAAGTTCATTGCAAATAGGGAGATGCTTTTGGGCACATGGCTTTTAGACTAAAGCAATAAATAAATGATTAAGGCCTGGTTGTTCCTCTGGGATTTCAGCCCATTAGAAATCTGTGTAATTTGATATGGAGCTTAAAGATTTGATTAAAAGTGTCGTTTTACTTTATTTCACTGCTTTGCCATTGGAGTCCCCATTTTTCAGAGTGTCCAAAATGTGCGTACATATTGGGTCAAAGGTTCCGTAGAGGTGCGCACATTCTCACATCAAGTTTGGCTTTTCGAAATCCCAACGTTTGCATGGAAAGTGGCGTGCGTATGCTTTTTGTGCGTGGTCAACATTTATAAATGAGGCCCCAGATAGAAAAGTTTATCGATGCCTCTAATGGTCTTACAATCTGCTTGTAATGCATCACAATGCACCTCAAGTAAAGTGTTACCGTGTTGTAGTGTTATCCATGCATATCATCAGTAGTCAAGCCTTGAGGACATATAGGGACTGATGTGTTGTGACCTATAGCTGCAGCAGAGGGTGGTTTGTCATTCACCCTCCTCTCTCCAGAGGGGAGTACTGTGTCTGTCCAACTGAAATAACCTGCATCACAATGTCACTCCCTGTAAACCCAAACCCAATTATAATGATTGTTTTCAGCCTGTTAGGGAGGACCACCGTCTGCTGTCCTCATCCTTTCCCTGAACCAAAAACCTAATGGTGTCAGACATCAGTACTCAGTACAGAGGGGAACCTTTGCTCGCAGTACACTAGAGTACAGTATGACCCAAAATGTGTGTGTGTTTTTTTTTTTTGTTTGCTTGGGTTTCTGTGCAATCAGTTATACTTGCTCGCTCGCCAATGTCTCCGAGTCTACACGGTCGGGGGAAGGAGGGATGTTATTTTTCCCCTCTGTTAGGCGCTCACAGAGAAGGACACATCAGTTGGATGCAGAGTCACCAAATGTACAGGAGTCATCCAGCCGCAGACAGGAAAGCTACCCAGCATGCAGAGGGGAGAGCGGGACAACAACATTGCATTCCATCACTGGGCAGCAACAAGGGAACAAAATGTACCTTCTTTTTTTTTTTTGTGATATGAAAAATTAAGCTCCTGCCTTTATTTTTTTTTCTCCTCTGCTTTTCTTTTATTTGTGACAACAGACATGGCAATTTTATGTTGTCACTCCATGTTGCCATCTATATTTTGCCCTAAACACTTTGATTAAACGTAATTGAATTCCTTCTTTGTTGTCAAATCAAGGCTCAGGGAGACAGGATAGTTAAGAAACAGCAGGGAGAGCATGGTAATGTGACGCTGCATTCACGTTGCATAGGAATAACTGTTGGAACAACTTTAAACTTGTGTGAAGCCATCAAAATGCCACGATTGAGGTTTTCTGTTGACTTTGGTTGCTCCTGATCAGCTTTTACACATTAAACACACATGAACTTAGTGATGACACAACTGTGTTCACCAATACTTGTGTCTTTCTATGGACACATGCCATCTAGTAGTATGTACCATGTGAAAGCTGAGGTGAACAGTATTTTCTAGTAGTACTCACCACATGTGAAAGCTGAGGAGAACAGTATTTTCTAGTAGTATTTACCCTGTGAAAGCTGAGGAGAACAGTATTTTCTAGTAGTATTTACCCTGTGAAAGCTGAGGAGAACAGTATTTTCTAGTAGTATTTACCCTGTGAAAGCTGGAGAACAGTATTTTCTAGTAGTATTTACCACATGTGAAAGCTGAGGAGAACAGTATTTTCTAGTAATATGTACCATGTGAAAGCTGACGTGAACAGTATTTTCTAGTAGTATTTAACTGTGAAGCTCATCTCTACCGTCTTTACCATATCACATGAAGGCAGCATTGGATCTATATTTTCCTGAACAGAACAGTTCTGCTGTCTGGCAGACTGTCCTCCTTACATATCAGTGGAAGGCTGCTGCAGCTGCAGTAACTCAATTTAATTGGCTGCCACAAGCAGTGGAGCAAATCAAACTCGAGTCAATCAAATTGATCCAGTGTCCATTGTTTGTAATTGAGATTTAGAAAAAAAAGTAGAGGGGGGTAAAAAAAAAAGAAAAAAAAAGGTGAATATGATTACCTAGGAAATCCAAAATGCACATACCCAGGTCTTCTGAGAATCTCGACGTTTACTCCCGTGCTAATTTAAATCGTATTAGCATCTTGGCCTGGAGTCCTACCACAACAGGTTAGGCCATAACAGTGTGTTATGGTTTTATGGGTCACACTTAGATTACCACCGCTGACAACGCTTTTAATGAGAAGGCCTCTGGGGAGCCTCATTAAAAAGTAAAACAGAAAGCAACAACGGTCAGTCCGCACTCCCAGAGGCCCGCCGTGTTTAACCGTCTAAATGAAACCATCAGTCAAGTTGCGTTGGTATGAAGTGTAATAGTCTGGACAATCCCCTCTACTCTTTATTAGCACTTTTTTTATACACTGAAAAGTAAAGCATTCTCAGTTCACCGCTATGTGGTACATTATGGCTTCGTTTATCGACTTTACTGGGTGGATTGATCATAGTTCGAATAGTTGAATTAATTTGGAAGTAGTGGTGAGGATATTTACGGTCTATATGGGAGAGCATCAAGCAGTAGACGTTAAAAATTCAGATCAAAAGATGGTCACTACATTGTCAGTCTATCTAGAAACTCTGCCTCCGTCTCTTCTACTACCTGCTTGTAAAGATCCACACTTCGGCCGCAGTTTTTCTGCATCGTCACACCGACTTCACACAGAGAAGGCCTCCGACTCTCTTGGGCGAAGAGAACAAAAGCCGTTCATCGGAATCAAAAGTTTCCTCCGAGATGAAACCGTCTCGCCGAGAACACTGCGTCTCCCGCATCCCCGCTCATTGCTCTCTTGCCATTATAAAACATTTAAGTGTATAAAAAAAAAAAAAAAAACGCTTACAGGGGAGGAGGAGTGGCATTGAAGGAGCGCAGCCCCTCGCAGAGGACTTTTCCAATTAATTGACTTTAATGCAGTGTAATGTGGTGTTTTCCTCACCCACTCTTCATAATGGCTGCCACCTGACTGCTGTACAGTCAATTAAAACATAATACAAATTGAGTTAAGCAGTCAGCGCTCAGTGATTAGTTTTTCTCAAGACAATTAAATGTGTGAGAGAAAATAGACAATGGCAATTCACAAGCCTTTTTTTCCCCCATTTCCCGCAGTCAAATTAATTTTCTTAATATTTAATGGCATGTTGCTTGTTGCCGCAAGCATAGCCTACAGATGTTCATAATGGCGGAGGTGTCGTGATTGTCCCAGGTATACGCCGAACTAAAGGAGGGACGGTGCACCAGGGAGGCCGTTCCCTCTGTAGTGCAAATGTGAAATGTCTCAGGCTGTGTAGCACCACAAGTGATGTGTGTAATAACCCCACGCTCATATGCACATTTCCACACAAACCCGTCCACTGGAGTTTTGTCTGTATTATCTATTTGGCAGTGATTGAGTGTGGCAGTAAAAAGGCACTGAGAAAGACACGGGGATGTGGGATGATTGCCGGGCGGCGTCGCGGAGAGCCGGGGTAATTTCCCTCGCCGCCACCTCAACTCTGTCGTTTGTCAACCACCACTTGCGCCGCTGGCAGCTATTGTGCCAACAGCAGTCAATCACGCAGCTTATGAATCCGAGCCACAGTCAATCGCACTGCTTATGAATCCGAACAGCAGTCGATCGCTCAGCGTAGGAATCCATCGACACATCTGGTGGCTCCAGCTGGTCACATGAATACCTAGCGGCGGGACATCCCGGAGTCAGGCGGAGATTAATCACAACAAATACCTTGCAGGAAATAGAGAGAAAACAGCACATAACCATTCCATCTTAGAAAGCAGAATCCATTATTTTTGTAGCTACAGGATCAAAATACTAATAGGCCCTAATAAAGAATCTGAATGTTAAAGTTGCATTGGGCAAAAGAGTTTTATGTAAAAATTCAGCCGTCTTATCACAAAGCGAGGCTGCAGCAGAGCATCCCATCTGCACTACTTGAAATGTAGTAGATTCACCCTGTTTGACCAAATTAAATTCTGGTGTCAGTATGATCACTGGTGGGAAAGCTGTGGGATTTGAATGATTTGAGTGATGAGCTGAAACATAAGAGTGAAATCCAAACTGTCCCCTAAACAGCAGCAGTGAGCGCTCCGTCCAGAGAAAGCTGGACTCACCAACGTTAGATCTTTAGCCTCTCTCCTCCCTTTGGTTTCCTTTGGTATAAAACAGCACAGAACATTTTGGTAGTTTACTGATGTCAACGGTTTCTGGGTATTGAAGTTCAAATTTCTCACACAGTTAGCTCTCACTGCTATTTGGGGGTGCAAACAGGCAAAGTTGCTTAGTGCAGCGTTGTAGCAACTGATAATGTAATAAGAGCTGTATAATGTAATAACTTGTCAAAATGTAATAAAAATGCCCCCTGAGTAGGCTGAACATTATTACATTTACTGGTAATTGTTATCAGGCTATGTAACACCACAAGTGATGGGTGATGATGTCATGATAATACTGACTAATAATATAATGACTCATAAGAATAAGACAACATAACAACTCAAGTTATTGTTTTATTAGTCAATATTATTATTGCATCATCAGTCCAAAATGTTAAACCATTATGACTAATGTGATGTTACTGCATAATCAGACATTAGTAGTTATTACATTATGCAGCAGGAAGGTTAATTTTGTTAATGATCTCCGGGGAGTCTTAAAGCACTTCTTTAAGAATAAATGATCAAATACATATATGTAAACACATATACACATCATAATTCAGTTTAGATGGACAGATATACAACATGCCTGTATGCAGGACAGCTCTCCTTCCGCTTCTAATGGCGCCGCCGTTGCTGAGTGAGGTTAATGATGTAGAAATTGGGGTGATGAGGCGGGGCATGGTGCGTTCCCTGGCCTGGGAAACCTCTCCTCCACCACCTGTTACCTCCCTTCTGCCTGCCTCTCTCACAGCCTGCCTATGGAGGATAACACTGGCCTGGCCAGCTTCCCCACTGCGGCGGTTGGAGGTTAAATGGATTCCACCCTGCCGCTCTCTTATCATAACTGTCTGCCATTCTGTCAGAGCAGACCGCAAATGCAATTCCCTAACCCCGGGGTAGTCCGACCGAGGCATCTGTTACACTTAATAAAGTGCTGACCTAAATTTAACTCTACCCTCTGCTACTTATGTGGTCCTGGTGGACCGGGGAACCAGGGAGAAGGACTTTCTTCCGCATATATAGTATACAGCTGTGTGAAGAGCTGGTAAATTCATCTAAACAGACATAAATTAGATATAATATATGGTTGTTTAGATGGATTTATACCAGCACTTTGTGCGGCTGTGTTGCACACATGCTGAGAGAGAGGCAGGCTTTAGGTTTAGATTTAGTTTTAACCCTAGAAAGCTGCAGTGAAAATGAGGGCTACTTTGAATTTTCGAATTTAAATAACTTTCAAAATGTCCCTCCATGACTTTTCCTAGACCACCTGCCTGTGCAAACTAGTATTGTCCAATATTTAAAATCAACAAAATCTGAGAAAATAGTGGTTACATTAATATTTACCTCCTTCAACGGATAGCTTGGCTTTCTCTTAGAACCCCAAAACCCATTGACCTCTCTGGTGTTAATGATTGAGTCGTACCAGTCCGACTACTTATATTTCTTATAGTTGAAATGCTTCTTTCATTCAATTTGTAAAAAAACTGAGTTCTCTATCCAGGAATATTGATAATTAAATGCTCAGCTCGTCACACAGCTTCCCATGGTTGGCAGAGAGACAATGAAAAGTCAGGTCTATGATGTCTCTGTGTGGGGGAATGGTTTGCAAGTCCTCTTTCATAGACTCCACAATTAACTCGAATCCTGATCCCGGCGTTTACCCTTCATCAGCTCTTGCCTGCGGAGGGGCGACGAGAAAACGGAGCGAAAAAAAAGCAGAGGAGAAAGAGAGAGGGCAAAGAGCTCCCACTCTCCCTTGTAGATTTACTGATCTGTCTCGACTTTATGTGGTCGAAATGGAAAAGAGAATTGGGCTATGTTTACAGCACCATAAACCTTTCTTTTAAACCCAAGGACTTGGCCACCCTGAAACTGTAGCGCACCCCCCCCATAAAACTAAGGCTAACGCCGTCTTTTAAATCTGATGAAACATTTATCGATTCTTTTTAGATCTTGTTTTATTTGCGCCTCCTTTCCCACCTCTGGGTTGACAGAGGCGAATCAGAGGACGGCAGAGGTTCCGCGGCTCGTGACGGTTCGCATACAAATTGTGCGGAGGACAAACATGAAAATGGGATGGAAGAGCTGCTGGAATGGCAGCATAACCCTGCATTCAGTTTGATGGCTTGACTTGAAAGATAAACAGAAAGCAACAGGGCGGCAGACCCAGTCATTATGATTAGTGGTTTGGTTGGTTGATATCTTGCTATAGTTCCATTATGATTAGTGGTTTGGTTCACATCTTTCTATAGTTCCATTATGGTTAGTGGTTTGGTTGACATCTTTCTATAGTCCCATTATGATTAGTGGCTTGGTTGACATCTTTCTATAGTCCCATTATGATTAGTGGCTTGGTTGACATCTTTCTATAGTCCAGTCATTATGATTAGTGGTTTGTTGACATCTTTCTATAGTTCCATTATGATTAGTGGTTTGGTTGACATCTTTCTATAGTCCCATTATGATTAGTGGCTTGGTTGACATCTTTCTATAGTCCAGTCATTATGATTAGTGGTTTGGTTGACATCTTTCTATAGTCCAGTCATTATGATTAGTGGTTTGTTGACATCTTTCTATAGTTCCATTATGATTAGTGGTTTGGTTGACATCTTTCTATAGTCCCATTATGATTAGTGGCTTGGTTGACATCTTTCTATAGTCCAGTCATTATGATTAGTGGTTTGGTTGACATCTTTCTATAGTCCAGTCATTATGATTAGTGGTTTGTTGACATCTTTCTATAGTTCCATTATGATTAGTGGTTTGGTTGACATCTTTCTATAGTCCAGTCATTATGATTAGTGGTTTGTTGACATCTTTCTATAGTTCCATTATGATTAGTGGTTTGGTTGACATCTTTCTATAGACCCATTATGATTAGTGGTTTGGTTGACATCTTTCTATAGACCCATTATGATTAGTGGTTTGGTTGACATCTTTCTATAGTCCCATTATGATTAGTGGCTTGGTTGACATCTTTCTATAGCCCAGTCATTATGATTAGTGGCTTGGTTGACATCTTTCTATAGTCCAGTCATTATGATTAGTGGTTTGTTTGACATCTTTCTATAGTCCAGTCATTATGATTAGTGGCTTGGTTGACATCTTTCCATAGTTCCATTATGATTAGTGGTTTGTTGACATCTTTCTATAGTTCCATTATGATTAGTGGTTTGGTTCACATCTTTCTATAGTCCCATTATGATTAGTGGTTTAGTTGACATCTTTCTATAGTTCAGCCATTATGATTAGTGGTTTGGTTGACATCTTTCTATAGTCCAGTCATTATGAATAGTGGTTTTGGCTGACATCTTTCTATAGTTCCATTATGATTAGTGATTTTCATTGACATCTTCTTGATGAGACAAAGTAGATTAGTTGAAACTCAGCTTCATCATTATATGTTTTATTCTGGGAGTCCTGCTCGAAGCTGATTGGCTATTGCTTTACTCCGACAGACCAATTTCTTCCCTTTTCACCTCAATTCACGCCACCTAGAGTGATGTTGCGTCCATTAACCTCCTTCCACTGACTTTGCATGCATTTATACTGCCTATAAATGTGTTTCACATTCTGTCTTGAGGAAGAGAGGAAGGGAGGATGTTAGAAAGAGAGAGGGAGGACTGGGCTGTTAATTTTAATTAGTACAGAATTAGGTTTACTGCTTCAGACAATTTACATCCCCAGGTCCTTCTTCCCCTTCTGATTTTATTGTCAACACTCTATGGATATATACTTTATGTTTCAGTAGACACTAATAGCAGAGCCGTCACTGGAATCCCTACACTGAGCTGATGGACAAGTGCATTTTTTTTCTAATATCCTGTTTGACTTATTCCCAAAAGGTGGAACATTTATTCTTGTGCAGATTATTCTCCTTAGATTGTAAGTATAGACAGAACCAGCAACTTCAACAGCAACAATCACATCAATACTGGCTCAGTTGATGTAAAAAGTCTGTATTAATAAGTATAAATCATTCCCTTAAAATGTGTGATTCTTTCCCCTTGACTATTCTACATTGATAAGAAATGAAAGCTGCTGCTATCTCTTCCTTTGCCTACTGGGAGGGCCTTCCTACTGTTCAGCACCATCCGACAATGAATATTCAGTTGCCTAAATGGATTAATTGCCAGTTTCACGCTGAGTTATGTAATTTAGAGAGGTACTCAAAGTCCTCATACATGTTCATGTGGTAATCCCAGAGTTACTCACTTTTAGCATTTGTCTCCATCTTCGGTGCTATAAGCGCTCACTGCTGCGGTGTTTCTGCACTGCACTTCCCATAGATCACCTGTCAATCAAACAGTGTGGGCGGAGCTTGGATTTTTTTGTCGATGCAGTTTGAGTTTCTGTAGGTGGCGCTCTTTTCTTTGTCTGTTCAGCCATGGCGGCTATCGCTTGCTCATGCTGACTACCCAGCTCGTCATCTGTTTCATTCAGACAAGTCACATGAACAGATTGAGAATGAATGTAATATGCTATGACGCCCTGCCCTTGACTGACTGAATCACAAACAATAGATTATGTGACTCATGAATGGCTTCGTAAACGTTTTGATGTTGAAGCTGTTGCCAGAATGTCTATGGCCGTGATCTACAGTATGAAAAACTGCAATCACAAACAAAGTCAAGATATATATCTTACTATAGTGATGAAAAAAGGACTTTGACTAACCCATCATACGCCATGAAGGTCCCGAACAGGAGCGCAGTGCTTTCATTTGTAATTATCTTCATTAGTCATTTTGTTCGCAAGCAAGTCTTATTTCACTGTAATCGGTATGCAAATGAGGGGGCAATCCAAAATGAAATAAAATAATTTGTTCCGGAAAGGTTGATTGGGACATTAATTATTGCGTGGTGTACAAAACAAAGCAGCCTGAATTGGGATGTAATTATGAGCGGTCTCATAATAGACTGTTTTACTGACACAGGGTATATTTTAGCAAGGGGCTGTGAATGTAAAGCATAATTAATAATTAATAGACAATGCCTGTTTGCAGTGAATGCAATCTCAAGGTACCTCAGCGGCGTCTTGTGTTCATTGTTTCAGCAAAGAGAAAGCACTGACGAGATGATAAAAATTCTTTCAATTTTGCTATGCTATTGCTCTCTCCACCTTATAACTCACAGCTGAAGGTAACAAGTTCACGCCGCCTTCTCGGGGGGGGGCTGTCGAAAGGCATTCTGGGAAAATTAGGAAATCACTAAGGTGTAGATGAGGCAGGGAAAGTGGGTACACCAAAAAAGTAAATTACAACACTTCATCGCAAAATAACTCCTGGAATGCACTGGACATCACAGATTGATGAGAGATCTAACAGTGGAAGAGAGTGAAAAAAAAAAAAAAAAAAAAGTATTGTCCTTTGACTTAATTTACTAAAAGGCTAAGAATGACTTTGACTATAATTTTAATCTAATAACTTTACGAACCAGTAGTCCCTTAAAATAGACTTACATTTACATTAATAATTCACCTCATAATTCATTCAGACCCCATCAAAACCCCCTTAATGAATGAATGAGTGCATATGGTTGTTTTTTCAATTTTATCCATCAGTATCCTCTATGAACCAGTAGCCCCTTAAAATAACCTTACATTTACACTAATTGACCCCTTAATTCATGCAAAATCCCCTTAAAATTAGTTAAGGGACCCCTTAAACACCCCTTAATGTTTGACTGCTTACTTTCTAATTTAATGTCAAATTCAGGGAGACAGGAACTTTCCATTAATAACTCATTAATAACCCTGTAAACCATGCACAAAAGGCATAAAAAAATCCCTTAATTTTGAGTGTCTCCACGAACCAACCCATGAATAAATCCCTTAATAACCCATGACACTAACCTTACTTTTTTAAACAGATAATTCATGTTTATGTAATGAGAAATGAAGAACATTACAGGGATAAAATTAACGGGTTTGGTTTACTAGTGATATATAAGTTAAGAAATGGCTAAACTGGCCTGACGAGGACAGCATGTATACAGAATGAATTAACAAATTCAACACAGCAGCAAGGCGAAAGTGGGAATCGTAATCAGGGGAAAGCATGGAAATCAGAGCATATCCATTTCGAGTTTGTGCCATAATGAAATATGACAAATGATTTATGTCTGGCATTTATTATGCGATGGGAGGTAATTTGTTAGGCTGCGAATGCACAGACGTTGTCCCCTTTTGTAATTGAATCACACAAATAATGAATATCCTACTTTGTTTAGTCCGGCTGTTTGTCTTTGTTCTCCATTGTTTTGTTTGCTCCCAGAAATTAATTATCCCATACATTATGCAGGTGCCTTTGATTAAACCGGGGTGATAATTTCACCACACGTTTGAGTCGAGAACTTTCCGAGCAGCCGAACTACAGTGTTGAGAGGAAAAGTTTGAAGGCTGATGAGGATAGTGATATTTTTATGTTCAAGCTGCCGATGTTCAATAGCTTTACATTGGGCCATTTTCATGCCAAAAAAGCACAAGGATTCAGTGTTTCCCCCAGAATTGTATTCTTACCAGGGTGGAAAATCCTCTGAAACAGCATTTAGACCTTCATGGGACACTAAAACTCTCCACTGAAACCCAGACTAAAGAAATTCTTTTAGGGTTAGCAGCTTTAAAACAGAGTGACCGCCCACCTATTCAATGGTAGAGAAATTCTGATATATATTACTGCCTTTAAATCCAGAATTACAAAAAAAAAACATGATTGAAAACCTTATTGAGTAACACTTTACAATAATAATAATAAGCGTTAACTAACCCTTAATTAACAGTTAACTAATGTGTCTGGTAATCATTTACTAATGGTGTTCATGTTAACCAAGGTATTAATTTATACATTATTTAATAGTCATCTTTATAAACTATTTAAGGGTTAGTTAATGCTTATTAAGCATTAACTCAGTGATTCTCAACCTTCTTCATATCAAGGAGAGCCCTAACTTGATGAGATTTTGTCTCTCGGACCCAAATGTGAGAATAATTTTATTGTTAGATATGATTTTGTCCAGAATTCCAAGACTATCTGTATTGTAGGTAGAGAGATAACAGTGAAACTATGATCAAAACAGTCATTCTTCTCTCTAATTGTGTTAACTTTGTGTTAAATGAAATAATGCTGAAGTTTAAAGTGGATACAGACAACTTTTCAACTTTCTCCCCGTTGTCCCCCCCTAGTGTTTCCAAGTGGTATTGTTGTTTGCGCCGCTGTTGCAACCAGATTGCTTTCTGTTAGAGCCTAGCTCCGTGCAACAGAACAAACCATCTGTCTGCTTATCAACTCCTTGATCATAACACAATATAGTAACGTTCACCACTGCTCATTTTAGAAAGGCCACTGCAAGAAAACCTGTTCTTTGTTTAGATTATCAAACGGACAATGGATCATTTGTTTGTTTCTGGCTGCTAGCGTTAGCGTTAGCTAGCGTTACCAACATGGCTAACGTTGCTAACGCCAGCTACGATAGCTAACGCTAGCAGCCAGAAACAAACATAGTTAGATGTTTGTTTCTGGCTGGTCCTGGCTTCCTTGTAGCTCCTGGTTCGTTTTCTGGCTGCTAGCGGTAGCGTTAGCAACATGGCTAACGCTACCGCCAGCAGCCTGGCTACTGTCCAAACTACTACTGTCTACTACTGTCCAAAGCAAGAAACAATCCCAACTAGAAACCCCGATCTCAGTGCTATGATAGAGGGTAGTGTTTCCATTGTCACTGCGGTTGTTCCACCGTCTGCCATTTCCACTACTGGGGATAGCTACCATTTTTTTAATTTTTTTTTTACTGGGGATAGCTACCGGACCTCTTTTGGTTGCGCAATGGATGGACGCACTTCCTTTGTGCCGTAAGTCGAGCCTTCATTCTCCCGGGAGATCGTACCTGGTGGCAGACAGAATTGCATAGTGAAAGCGAGGCTTATAGGGAACCAATCTAAACGCCGATGGTGTCATTATTCTATAGCCGTTACACTGTGCAATCAACATTTACTTCATAATGACAAGTTAAAGCAAAAAAGTTGTCTATAGGGTCTTTAACAATTCATCAATTTGCTGGGGACCCCCTGGAACCCCCTCAAGGACCCCTGGTGGTCCCCGGACCCCACGTTGAGAACCACTGCATTAACTAAACCCTTAATTAATACCCTTACCCTTATTGTAAAGTATTACCCATTAATCGAAACATTATTGAATCTCCATCACATCAGAAATGGCCGACATGGCGTTATCAATCGAACCCTCATTCAAAGTTTTCAAACAGAATTCTTTCAAACTTCCATTTTCTTTAACAAGCACTTCTATTCCTGCGTCCATGCCATTCTTCATATACAGTACTTACGGAAGAAGAAGGCACTACAGCCGCACATTATGAAAGCCTTACATTCGCTCGCGGTACTGTAACAAATTCAATAGAACGGGATTGGACGGAGGGGGGGGGGGGGGGGGGGAACTCACTCGGCGGCTCCATTCGAGATGCTATCAGCGCTCTGTACAACATAACTCTGCGAGCTCTTTCTGTGATTACTCAAACGCTATCAAAGCCCGGCTCCTTTTTTCGAACGCTGTCTTAATTAGTACAACTTTAATTACGGGCTGATTCATCCCGACACTGATTGACTATTCCGTGGCAAGAGGCGTCCACTCTTTGTAAGAAGGCGAAAAAAAAATTGCACTAAATTCCCTGCTTTTAAAACGGCATGTGAGAGACCTGATTGACGGCCCCGTACCCGTCTTTCGGTCAGATGGCTGTCCTCAGGAGTGGGGGAGGGGAGGGGGGGGGGGGGGGGGGGGTTGGCTGTCGGGTGTCCCTGTGATAGCCGCATCGTGTATCTGCTGGATGGAGGGGGAGGGGGGGGGAGAAATCTCATTAAAAGTGACATAGGGGATTATTGTAGCATCTTAAATGTGCGCCGTGATACTAAACTTCATTAATCTGCAGCCTGTCTCTTCCCCCGTCAGCAGTCAGGAGGAGGAGGAGGAGGGAGCGCTGGGGGGGGGGGTGAGGGGGGGGGGTGAGGGGGGGGATGTGCCACTCATCAGCATCACTATGACACCAAAACCCCCTTAATTTTTATCCCAGAAATGTCCTTAATTTCTCATTACATAAACATTCATTATCCGTTAAAAAAAAATAAAAATAAAAGTAAGGTTAGTATCATGGGTTATTAAGGGATTTATTCATGGGTTAGTTCGTGGCGACACTAGATGTTAATGGATTTTTTTATGCCTTTTGTGCATGGTTTACAGGGTTATTAATGAGTTATTAATGGAAAGTTCCTGTCTCCCTGAATTTGACATTAAATTAGAAAGTAAGCAGTCAAACATTAAGGGGTGTTTAAGGGGTCCCTTAACTAATTTTAAGGGGATTTTGCATGAATTAAGGGGTCAATTAATGTAAATGTAATGTTATTTTAAGGGGCTACTGGTTCATAGAGGATACTGATGGATCAAATTGAAAAAACTAGCTGCTCATTTTCAGGATGGTGGGGGTGGGAAGAGTGGTGGCATATTTTTAGTTTGTTGTTGTTGTACATTCTGGATTGCACATGAAATGAAAATCAATAAGACATATTTGATCATAAAAAAAGTGATGGTGCAGACCTGGAGCCTATCCCAGCATGCACTGAGACACCCTGGACAGGTCTCCAGTCCATCGCTGGGCAAACACAGAAAACATCCATCTTAACAAGTCATTTAGTGTCATATTCAGCCTTCGAATCTTATATTTCTTCTGCCAGTGAGGAGAGATAACGGCAATTGTTTCCAACTTGTTTCAGGAATTTTCTAGAAATGAGTGTCAGTATGGTGAAACAAGTCCGAATAAGGCAGATCACTGCACTACTATCAAGAAAATGACACTTGACTCTACAAAATTCTTGAAACAAGTTCATTTGCATTGGAAACAAGTGAAATGATCTAACACCGTTGGCAGATTTGATCACGTTTTAAGAAAATTTGACTCAATAATAGACTTAAATGACTTGTTAAGATGGAGATTGTGTACACACCGATGCTCCAGTGGCACTCCATGATGTCTCTCTCTTCCCCCCATGTTTCAATTCACCTCTCCTTATCACACCTTTTTTTTTTATTTCTATCATCTTCCCCTCGGTTGCCGGAGGGGACATAAATCTTTATTAAAATGGATGGCAGTGTTTGCTCAGGGGCGTGAGGGACTCTCTGTCTTGCCGACCTGAATGCCTATTCCCAGCGGCTGTTGACTTATAGCTGGCTGTCTGGTAATTAGGCCCGGGTAATAGCCTGCTGTGAGCGACCCGGGTGCTATCGCAGCCGGATACTGCGGCGTGTCGCGGGGGTACGGGGGCGTCAGACTGTGGCTGAGGTCTGAGGAAGTACAGGTAGACAGCGGGGGGTGCGCACTGCAAAAAAAATCTCCATCTTAACAAGTCATTTAGTCCAGTGATTCTCAACCTTTTTCATATCAAGGACCCTTGATTTAGTCCACATTAGGGCCACGGACCCCCATTTGATGAGATTTTGTCTCCCAAAATTGAGAATATTTTTATTGTTAGATATGATTTTGTCCAGAATTCCATGACTATCTGTATTGCAGGTAGAGAGATAACAGGGAAACTATGATCAAATTAATCATTCTCAAATTGTGTTAACTTCTTGTAAATGAAATAATGGTGAAGTTTAACAATTCATCAATTTGCTGGGGACCCCCTGGAACCCCCTCAAGGACCCCTGGTGGTCCCCGGACCCCATGTTGAGAACCACTGATTTAGTCTATTATATGATTTAGTCAAAAAATTGTAATTTTGTTAAAATAAGTTACAAAATCTGCCAATGGGGTTAGAAAATTCACTTGTTTTCAATGCAAATCAACTTGTTTTAAGAATTTTTGTAAAATCAAGTGTCATTTTCTTGATAGCAGTGCAGTGATCTGCCTTATTCTGACTTGTTTCAAGATATTGACACTCACTTCTAGAAATTTCCTGAAGCTGCACTGGAAACAAGTGGAGTTATCTCGCCTCGCTGGCAGAATTTTTCTCTTGGTTTAACAAAAATAAGGCTTAATATGAGAAGAAACGGCTTGTTAAAATGGCCGTTTTTTTTTTGCAGTGCGTGAAGAAGCGACGCTGCAGGCGACGACTCAGCTGTGGTACTGTGGCTCAGCAAAGGGCTGCAGGGCTGGGGAGAGTGTGTGTGGTTGTGTGTGTGTGTGTGTGTGTGTAAGGGCTTGTGATTGAGTGGTCAGCAGCCAGCATGGGTGCAGTGGAGCATGTAACAGGGGGGGACTGGGGGAAGAGATGAGTGATGTACACACACTGCAACACACACACACGGGCTTGTGAATTTTGCTGAAGCTCGTCATGCACCGGGGGGGGATCTGGACGATTCACTGCACATTTTTTTTTTTTTTTTTTAACGGTATGAGATATCAACATTCATTTCTCATCTGGGGGTATTATACAGTATAAGAACTCATTGATGTTGTGAACTTGACTCAGTTACTTTGTCTTTTTTTTAAGCAGGATCCTATGCTGTTTCCCTGAAGACTATAGGGTTCGACATGTTTTGGAAGGCCAATACTAATACGCATATTTTTGTATTAAAATGAAAAGTATGCAGAGTGGAAAAGCCTCTGAAACAGCATTTAGACCATCATGGGACACTAAAACTCTCCACTGAAACCCACACTAATGACATTCTAGCTGTTTCAGCAGGTTGACCCACCACACTTATTCAATGGTAGGGAAACTCTTAACATTAGTGCCTTTAAATGACGAACGAATGGACAAAAACATCATCAATTAAATGAATAAATTAAATATGTTTGTCTGTAGCTGTGGTGAGGGAGGAACCTCCATCATATCAGAGGTGGACGACACTGACTGGACCATATCAGATATTTAATAAAAGGACAATATCAGCCCAATATATTGATTTTATATATTGGTTAGCCAATATATGGGTCTAACCCTATTGAAGACTTCTTAAAAGTAGTTTAACTCTGCTCTTCTGTGTGTTCCAATGCGGCCCTCATCAGCAGTCTGACTGCCTGGTGCTGATGTCTAATTGGTTTAGTGGGGGCTTTAGGTCACAATAATTGACCTCATACTAAGTCTCTCCCACAAAGCGGCGACTTCTGCCTTCATTAGCTCTCTCTTTGAAGCAAAAAGAGGACAACTTTTTTTCTGACCTCAAGAGAATTGGCTGTTTGATTCATACAAATTGATGTTTGGCTCGCTGTCTGTTTCACGCCCCTCGCTCGCTCCCAGCACTTTGATCATTTTTCAAAGCAACAGGCTGCAGAGGAAGCAAAAAAAAAAAAAAAAAAATGAGTCAAACCTTTTACACCGCCGCTGGGATTTCGAAAAGGGGAACACTCAGAGGAGACACAGGCAATTAAAGGGCGGTGACTCTACCTGTTCACTGCCAACAATATTGTATTCATCAGAGAACAGATGCTAACTATACAGCAGGGAGCTGCACTCCAGCAGGGTGACTCTGATGTCGTCTGATTGGCTGTTAACCCTTACAGGCAGAGCTTGAATGATGAATGGCCTGCTGGAACACAATGTGTACTGACAAGAGCAGTCTTTTTGATGTATGTTAAGCAGTGCGGGTGTGAAGTAGTGAAGATATGACAAACTAATGGTCCAAACCATATTGAGACAATAACTGGTCGCACTTCACTTGACATTGTGATGCATTACCAACAGATTATGATCCTAGTAGAAGCAAAGATAAACTTTTCTTACAGTATAATCATCAGATAAGCGTCAGACATTTACATTCAGTTCAGTAACGCCGTTAAGTATAGAGCAGCCCCATAAAGTATTCATTTTTGTAGCATACTGTGTATGGTATATTATGCTCTGTTTATGATAATCATCAATGTGCTATAATGCGCTTATGGTGCCTTACATGGCCCTGAAGTGTAAAACACGATAACATTTCACAAAATTAATGTTGTTGTGTTTTCGGTTTTGTTAAGTTTGTTAAGGGTCACTAAGTTAATTAACAGTTAACTAATGTGTCTGGTAATCATTTACTAATGGTGTTCATGTTAACTAAGGTATTAATTTATACATTATTTAATAGTCATCTTTATAAACTATTAAATAATGTATAAATTAATACCTTAGTTAACATGAACACCATTAGTAAATTAAGCAATATTACACTCGAGAGTGTGCGTTACCGTCATTATTGGCACGACAGTGATGCGGTCAGGACCGAGGCGCTTGCGCCGAGGTCCGTAAGCATCTAGTCTTGCTAGTGTTATCTCCGTTTCCCTGGAAATACATGGGGTCTGACTAATAACTGGAAAACAATCAGTCACGTCAGTAGACTCCTATGTAATGGAACCTAGTTTACTACGCCAGCAAGTAGGCCGACCCTTAGTAACGACCTAGCAACAGAGACGATTTCTAGTCCCTGTTGAGTCAGCAGCCAACTTGAGCTAATGCTTTCTAGAGATCGCGGGATTTCCTAAACTGAATAAATACCACACATATAAACACAAAACTGCCTTGCTAGCTCAATCTTGTTGTAACTAAGATATCTGCTGAAAAAAATAATTTTTCCATGGAAAGATTTAGCTACTATGTCCGCGAACTTCACATGTATTTTTAAGCTAGTAGCGCCGTGTCACCGACTCACCGGCACAGCTGATGGAGGATGCAGAGCGTCTGGTAACATCAAGGCTGAACAGAGTTAGCGTAGCGTTATATTTAAATATATTGTATGATAATATGGCGGAGTAATATTTAGTGATGAGCACGGCTAGGTGTGCTGTCATGCTGATTTGAGCACGTTCTAAATGTCTAGTTGACCAATCAGATCGCTTGGTCGGAACTACCTGTTGTATAATTACACATTAGTTAACTGTTAATTAAGGATTATTTAATGCTTATTAAGCATTAACTAACCCTTATTAAGCATTAACTAACCCTTACCTTAGTGACCCTGATTGTAAAGTGTTACAAGTTGTTTTGTGAAGTGTTGTTGTTCAGGGCCACCGCATAATACTGCATTATGAGCACTACTTCAATTTTTCAACTCTAATTAGGAAGAAATTATTATCTTTTAACATGGAATTGTTTTGTTAATAACGCTTTCTTTTATCTTTTTTTTTTCTCTGCTCTAATAAGCTAGTTTACTCCTTTACATTGGGAAAACATGAGTTTATTATTAAAAAGTCATAGATTATTTAGTGAGAGGGAGTTGTTTGAGGGTGCAACTCTATTCAAAAATCACAGTAATAATACCAGCCCTTCTAGTCTGACCACAGATAATCTTCTCATTATATTATGTTACATAATCTGAAGGACAATCAACTTGTCACAGTTCTTAAGATACTGTATTGTCCACAAGACTGTCACATTGGACATTTCTCATCACTCCTCAACAATGAATTCATTATCGAATTTACTTCTCTAACCTGGGAATGGAAAAAGGAATACTATCATTATAACAAAATAACACCCTTTCATATGTAATGACTATAGGAACAAAACGTAACAGCTGAATAGCTCCTGTTCCTCACAATAAAATCTTCCCTATGACTTGCTGCAACTTCACCACTGATATCCATGAAGCTTCCTTCCACTCTGTACGCAGTTACCAGGACCTGACAGCCAATCACACGACTACAGAGTCCAGCGCTCCGGCAGCATTACGCCAGAAATCACCTTGACTCCTCTTTTGGAATGGAAATGAGACTTGAGTAGAACTTAAACGTCACCTGGCTGTCTCAATAAATGCATTCAGGGAAAATAGGAACTATCATCAAATCAGTGTTTGCTTTATCCCCTTCAAGGTTTTTCAGAAGCGCAGGCAAATGTTGATGACAAATCCCGTTCTTTGTGTGCAGGTAAGAAAAGGCTCGCTCTCTTGCAATCACAGTTCTGCAGTTAGGGGTGGAGGAGAGAGAGAGAGGGGTGGGGTGGGGTGGGGTGGGGGGTGGGGGGCAAAGAGCTGGGAGGGGCAGCCGGAGTAGAGGTGCTAGCCAAAAGGATTTACAGTTCAGAAAAAGACAGGCGGCTTCAAAAGCAAAGCAGCGCCATTGTCAGAGAGTAATTCCCATTTCATGAATAAGCGCTTGACTGCTTACAGTGACAGCCTAGTCCTCATCCTGTCTGCACTGGCATCGCGCCCCTGCACCAGCCAATGACAGAATGTCATTCCCAATTCCAAAATGCAGAGACCAGGAGGACGGGGGCTTATGTGCAACAACCAAAATCTGTGCCACCCTGACGGATGTTCAAAATAAAATGTGAAAGGGAGAGGACGTGTGCGGAGTCGACTTCCTCTCCTTTTTTTCCAGCAGGAACCACTCTGGCACTTGCTATAGGCTGGGAGAAATTTGCGGAGGTTAGATGTCCCTTGTGAATATCATCGCCGTCAAGTAACAAATGGCATCAGGCAGACAGCGAGGAGTGTGCCCAAACAGAAACAGAGGCACCGGGTTAGATTTGTGATTGCCGCAGTCATTGACATAAAAGCATATCAACCGGTTTTTGCCACAGCTCAGGGCACACACAAATAAGAACGAAACAATAACACAGTACAATGCTTTTCAGCCAAGTTCCTTCATAGTTCATAATGCCAGTGGATTGTTTACTCGTTTCAGTCTCTGCCTATAGGAGACACATACTGCACAGAGAAATTGTCACTGTTAATTCAGCTCTGAGGGTGTAAAAACCACCACCAGGCCAGTGTTGGTATAAATCCACTCCCATTAGATTTAATGGTTTTCTGCTAGTACTGCTGGTTAACAGTGGTGGAAGAAGTACTCAGATCTTTTACTGAAGTAAAAGTAGAAATACCACAGTATAAAAATACTCTGTTACAAGTAAAAGTCCTGCATTCAAAATGTTACTTAAGTAAAAGTACAAAAGTATTAGCATCAAAATGTACTTAAAGCAACAAAAGTAAAAGTACTCATTATGCAGAATGGCCCATTTCAGAATAATACAGTAGATATTATATTATTGAATTATAAGTATTGATGCATTAATGTGTAAGCATCACTTTAATGTTGCAGCTGGAAAAGGTGGGGCTGATTTCCACTACTTTATATACTGCTGGGTAGCTTACAGTAATCTATAATAATACATCACAATTTATTAGTTGATTATATTTTGTATTAATAATCTAAATCTGCAAAGTAACTAGTAACTTAAGTTATCAAATAAAGGTAGTGGAGTAAAAAGTACAATATTTCCCTCTGAAATGTAGTGGAGTAGAAGTATAAAGTAGCATAAAATGGTAATCCTCATGTAAAGTACAAGTACCTTAAAATTGTACTTAAGTACAGTATTCAAGTAAATGTACTTAGTTACTTTCCACCTCTGCTGGTTAATTGCATTCACCTTGTGTTCCAGGTGTAAATCAGTCCCTGATGAATGAAAGGAAGATTGAGTTAATTTCACAGAACTTGAAAGGATAGAACAGTCATTCCCATTCAAATCAACGTTCCTGGACGGTCGGAGCGGCGGCCATTATGTGAACCACTGGGCTAGCTGTAACTTAGCTTCCGTATAAACCGACTCACGGCAAGTCTCTGAGGTGCGAGGTTTTACAGAAAAAAACAGCTTCTCTGTCTCCTTGCTGCCATGGATAGCTAACATGCTAACGTTGACTAGAAGAGCTAGAGAGAGAAGTACAGTGTTTGATAAAGCTACGTTAGCCTCGTCGCTAACGTTAGCTTTCAGCTGAGTTTTGACAGTTTGCTAACAGACACATCTTCACAGTTCTCACAGTAGGGATACGTTATTCGGGAAAGCACAAATAATGCGATGGAAACATATTTCTTCTAGCCGAAGTTGCTTGTTTCTGAATTCTGAAAAAAAAAGCTATGATTGACATGTAAATAAAGGACTTGATTTTCCCTTTATCATTTGTAAAACCAAAAATTAAGTAGGAAAACTCAAATGAAAAAAGCCCATTTTGGTACTGTAGCCGCTGTGCGTCTATCAGCACCAGTGACAAAGCAGAGAGAGAGAGAGAGAGAGAGAGAGAGAGAGAGAGAGAGAGAGAGAGAGAGAGAGAGAGAGAAGCGCTCAGCAGTGGGAGGGGGGGGCTGTGTGTGTGCCCAGCCTGTGTGACACAGAGCTTCAGGAGAAAGCGAGGAGCATAAAACATTGTGCTTTTTTCCACGCATGAAAAAAGAAAACAACCGAGCCCGACCCGACCCGAGCCCGAATTATTTATTTAAAAACCGAGCCCGACCCGGCCAGTACCCCACATACAGTCTCGGGTCCCGTCGGGTTCGGGTCGGGGTTGCAGACCTCTACTAGCGAGACAAAAGCCTGGTGTGGCAGCTGGATTTCTTTCAAACCTCCGCAACCTACACATCAAAATGAAGCTTAGAACCTGTAGTTTTTAGCTGTATGTGTTAATTTCCTCCATTTAAAAAACCCAGTCGAAATATTGAAAAAAACAACGTTTTACCTTGTATTTCAATCAATATTTATCCGTTTAAGATGTAAGATTCTGTATATATCAGCCATAGGTTTCATGGAATTTAGTTAAAAATAAAAATGAGATGAAAAGTACAGTATGAGGATGTGTAAATATATTTCATAATTAATTATATGCCAATATTAAATCAATTTGACGCTTTGAAGGCACAAAAATTGCATTACCAATGAATATTAGGTTAGAAAATACAACATTTGCCCGATTTAACGTGACTTCCGGTATAAACCACGCCCACTTCCGGTCTTCTATCCGAATACAGAGACAGAGACAGATCATTTTGTTGGTTGAACAGATACAGATACAGATAATGACGTCTCTGTACACCTCTATCTCACAGTGTGACACACTTCGCAGCCTTAATGCCCAGACTTGTGTTGTCACCATAGCAAATAACCCTTCAAATTTCAGAATCGCCATTTATGCTGCACTAGCCGAATTACCATGACAAACAGTGAAAGAACTGTTCTATCCATTCAAGTTCTGTGGTTAATTTAACACTTTTCGTTCATTTTTTTCATTCACATCATTTTGACCAGCTGACCCAGAGCCATATCAGCTCTATAAGTGGACAAATCAACACTTACCAACTCCAAAAATCAACATTTATTAACACTGGAAACCGCTGCTGTGTGTGTACTGACTGAGCTCTGAAGCCACCACTGCGCCTTCTCTGTCCCTGCTTGGCCTTGCCGTCGTGTGCCATTGTCCCAGCATATTAAACAGTCCTTCCTCCCAGACTGTCCCGAGCAGAGGCCGAGCGGCGCGGCGCGGGTGATGAAAACAGACGTGTTAATGTGCGGATGGGCCGAGGCGAGGGGGCCTGAGCGGGGACGCGGGCGTATCACGGTTCAGGGCCGGGTCTAACCGGGAGCGACAGTTCCCTGTTCTAAAGAGACGGGAGGACTGATGCATTATGCATGAGCGACCTGCGTTTCCCGAGTCATGCTGCTTCACGTTGCACCGCGCGCTACACTGCCGCTCTGCTTCGGCTCTATCTGACAAACAGCACATTCCCTCAGTACCTCTACTGCGATAACTTGTGTGTGTGTGTGTGTGTGTAGGGTTAGACTGATATATGGGGCTGATATTGGCTTTTTTTTTTATATATTAAAAATGGGATCTGGTCCAGTCAGTGTGGTCCACCTCTGATATGATGCAGTTTGTTTGATCACATACTTAGTGTAGAATTGATCAAAACGCCACTGGTTGTCTATGGCAGTGGTTCTCAACGTGGGGTCCGGGGACCACCAGGGGTCCTTGAGGGGGGCTCCAGGGGGTCCCCAGCAAATTGATGAATTGTTAAACTTCACTTTTAATTTACAAGAAGTGAACACAATTAGAGAATGTAGAAGAATGACTGTTTTGATCATAGTTTCTCTGTTATCTCTCTATCTACAATACAGATAGTCATGGGATTCTGGACAAAATCATATCTGACAATAAAAACATTTGGGTCAAATGGGGGTCTGTGGTCCTAATGTGTACTATATGAGGGGTCTTTGATATAAAACAGGTTGAGAATGACTGGTCTATGGGGATGTAGTAGCAGTAGTAGCAGTAGTAGTAGTAGTAGTAGTAGTACTAGCAGTGGCAGTAGTAGTGGTAGTAGTAGTGATAGTAGTAGTAGTATAGCAACAGTAGTAGTTGTAGTAGTGTTAATAATAGTAGTAGTAGTACTAGTGGTAGTAGTAGCAGTAGTAGTACTAATCGTGGTAGTACTACTAGTAATAGTGGCAATAATAGTAGTAATAGTGGTAGTAGCAGTAGTCGTACTAGTGGTAGTAGTAGTACTAATAGTAGTAGTAGTAGTAATAGTGTTAGTAGTAGTAGTAGTAGGAGTAGCAGTAGTAGTACTAGAAGTAGTAGTACTAATAGTAGTAGTAGTAATAGTGGTAGTAGTAATAGTAGTACTATTAATAATAGTAGTAGTAGTATAGTAGTAGTAGTAGTAGCAGCAGCAAAAGTAGTACTTGTAAAGAATACACATCTGGGGTAAAATGGTATATTGGTCAAACTCTATATGTGTGTGTATTTGTGTGTATAAGCATCAACAATCTCCACATATCAAAGGCCATATTTTTGGATTACATACAATAGTTGCAACGTACAGTACAGTAGTACTGTAACAGGCAGCTGTGGGTATTTACTGTTTCTGTCATTGTCACTTCCACCAGGTGCAGCAGCTTGTTGAGGCGACTGACCCACTGACCCCTATGTCTTTCACAAAAACTGATTTCCAGAACGTGTCATGTGTATCAGACCGGTCTTTTTTTTTCGGCTAAGATGCTCTCAGGTCTGCCGACTTCACGGCCATCTGAGCTCCTACTCCCGAGTTCCTAGCGTCCCCCCTGTCAGACGCCGTTAGCAGACTGGCTTTCCTGACACGGTCCGCCGGAGTCACGACGACACGCCGAGAGAGCCAGAGACCAAAGAAGAAGAGTCCTAGCCACTGGCAATCTTTTCCGCCAATTAAGCATGCGGAGACTTCTTGTTCTTGGGGTGTGGCTCTCCAAGACGGCCATTCAAAGCTAATCAAGTGCGATGCCCTCTCGTTCTTCACTCCGTCCTCCTGCTGCTTCTTGACATCCCGTCTCATTTCCCGCCGACGCTCCTATTTAGCGGCGGAGGGGGGGGGACGCTAAGGTTTTTTGTTTTTTTTTTTCGCGGGGTGACAACATGACGGAGTGCCGGGGCTCCGAAATGTGTCTATTGCCAGTTAGATAATGGGGTTATTTTAGGCGTAGAGATGAATCTTTCACATCATTAAGTTGTGTGATGGGGGTTTTCTGCGGAGTGGCTAGCAGGAGGAGAGAGGCGCCGACGCTGAGATGAGGAATTGTGACGAGCGCCCAAGCTGTGACATTTCAGAACAGGGAGCGCAAAACGTGACCGCTGACTACACACATAAAGTCCTATCTACGTACCATGCAAAAAAAAACGGGAAAAAAATAGCTTTTTATAGGTATGCTGACAGTAGTAAGGGGTATTCTGTTACATAGTCTGTGCTGCGGTATCGTAAATTGTGTGAGAGCGTGTTTCTATCTGCTTGAAAAGAGGGAAGGAGTGTGGGGGGGTGGGGGTGGGGGTGGGGGTGGGGGAGGGGGGTTGACGATGACTCCCTGTGGCTTTAATTAGAGTTTCAGAGGTTTCATTACACATCTCTAATGTGCCCCAATGCCTTTGGCTCTGAATTTGATTCCATAGCACAATATTATAGATAGATAGACATTTAGAGATAGATAGATAGATAGATAGATAGATAGATAGATGGACACAAGCACGGGCACTATGGTTTGACTTATATAGGTTTCTGAAGGCCAAGATGCAAATAGATCAATTCATTCCCTATCTTTTCATTTGACCATTTTGTCAAAAGTTTCAAAAATACTTGTTAAAATGACAAGTATTCAGTGTTCCCTTGAGTATCCCTTGAGTTGTTAGGTGGAAAAGCCTCTGAAACAGCATTTATACCATCATAGGACACTAAATCTCCATGGAAACCCAGGCTAATGCCGTTCATATGCATGTAAACACACATGAACTTCCATATGTGGGGCTGCAGCCAGAGGATACAGATATATCCCCCACTCTCATAGATGCTCACGGGTGCACACGCTCATATTGCCAAACAGCCTCCAGTCACTTAGAGTCGGTGGGTCTATCCATCAGTGTTTGCGGATTTGGATATGTGACATTTTGATGCTCTTTATGAGGCGGCGGGTGGAGTGAAAGGAGCGGGGGGGGAACGCGGCCTGAGAGGGGCTGAGGAGCTCCGAGAGGCATTTATCCAGATGTCAACGATAACAGGCGTCCGTGTCAGCCGTCCCGCACAGGCTGCCGCGCGAACACGCCCGTCCGACAGCATGCAAAAGCGCTTCGAGTCGGGCCGATCGATGTCCCTCGGCGTTCGAGGAATCGTCAATAACAGGCGGCTCAGATGATATTTTGTGCGTGTCGGGTGTTTGATTTGCCAGGCTGCACTCGCTGAGCGGTGTCAGGTGCAGCGCAGCCGGAGGAAAGGCTTTCTTTCAGAGATGACTGGTCTGCTTTCTGTTATGAACGTTATCCCCGCCATGTGACAGCCTGCATCGAGGGCCATGCAGGTGGCTCTCTCTGTCTCTCTCTCTCTCTCTCACACACACACACACACACACACACACACAGATGTTTGTATTACTATACTTGTGAGGACTTGCATCATTGACTGCATTCATTCCCTAACCTTAACACTTACCCTAACCTAAACCTAATAGTGCTTCTAGTCCCAATCAATCAATCAATCAATCAATCAATCAATCAATCAATCAATGTGTATATATAGGTCCATACAGGATATGTGCCAATGTATGTAGGTTATGTGTATGTATGCATGTATGTATATGATATGCGTGTGTCAACAATTATGTGTTGTATTATTATGAATTATTGTATGCTTAAATGTTTTTAATGTGGACTCTTGGAAGATTAGCCAATGGGCTAAAAGAGATCCAAATAAAATCACAAATTACAATCAAACTCAAAAATCACAATCACATTTCGTACATTACAATGCAATGCACTTTAGATATTTAAAAAAATATGTGAAAAAAAATCTTAAAATCTGTTCTAAAACTGACCAATACATAGACTTTAAGACAGGAGTTGTGTGTGTTGTGTTATGTTACTTACGTCTGAAAAATCCTCCCAAAAATCCTTTGGGAACAGTCAGTTGTTCAAAATAATATTCAAGGATTGTTATGGTTGTTAGAGATAAAATTTGAGACACAATCAATTATTATGCTCCGATTGTAAATATTGTCTTTTAACATATCGTAATGAATCTGCAATTTGGTTTCCATCCATTTACATTCAGCCCTACAACAAAGTCTTTTCAGTCATGCTCTCTTCATTTTTCCAAGGAATCCTGGGTTTAGTTTTGACCTTTTTTTTTAATTTTTAGTGGGGCAACAAAGTTATCAACTAAGTCGTTACAAGAGAGGCGAGGAAGGTGATGGACTGTCGTTAAGAAGGGCTTTCAATTTTTCAGCTGCTCCTGAGTCAAGATAATGTTTCCTAACAGTATGCTCAACGTTAGAAAATGCATTGCATCCCTTACACAAGGATGAGCAGAAACAGCAATGTCAGTAGACTCTATTGAGAGTCCCCGAGTGACAATGACATCCACAGTGTGTCCATGTTTATGAGTGGGTTCATACTGTATAAAATCAATAGGGCATAAAAGATTGCTGGATTCCATTGCCTTGGAGTCTGCAACACTGTCTAAAATCTCCCAAGACAATGAACCTGTATAGTTGGAGTGAATAACAGCATCTCAGAGCATTCATCCAGAAACTTGGGGCTGTGTTTGGGGAGACTGTCTAATATAACTGCTAGCATAGCAGGTATGCATTTCAATACAATTGCATGATATTCAAAAGGTAGAAAAAATGAAATGAAAGGTTCTTATGCCAGAGAGAAGACGCAAGGATACTTGCACCGCCTCCCCCTCTTCTCGTTGTTTATTAGTTTATTAATTTATTAGGATCCCCATTATGACGTCAGCTAGTCCAACACAGAAAACACACATTTTAACAAACTATTATATACATTCAGACAACACATTACTTACAAAGATCCATCATCAAATCATTAGACACTACAAAAACAAAAAGGAAGAAAAAAAGAAGAAAATCAGCAAGCAAGATGAGTCATCTACTGTTCGTTCCTACAGTTGTATTAAGTATTCTTTTATTGTTTACTTGAAAGCGGCTCTGGTATTTGTTTTAATACCGTGATTTGGTAAGGTGTTCCATCCTGTAAAGGCTCTGTAAATTACAGTAGATTTGAGGAGATTTGTCCTAGGTCTAGGTGGTAAGAGATATCCTAAACTGGCCTGTCTGGTCAGATAGTAAATAGATAAATACTGTGGTTTCTTGTCATTTAAGACATTCCTGAAGAAGATCAGAAGACTGGATTGTAATCTGTTCTCTACAGGAAGCCATGAGAGATTTCTGTGCATTTGAAAAGCATTTGTGTGCATTGAACAATGGAGAGCTAATCTGGCGGCTTTGTTTTGAGCAAGTTTTTTTTAGATCTTTCTTAGCTGCGGATGACCAAATGACTGGACAGTACTCAAGGTGTGACAAAACTAAAGCTTGGATCAATTGGTTCAGAGTGCTTGATGTTGGTTGTCACGGCTGGTGCTAGCAGGATAGAAGGAACACAGGGGGATAGGACCCAAATGCAGACGCCTGAGGCAGAGCTGATGCAGTTCAGTGATTTTATTAACACACCAAGGTACAAGGGCTTACGGGATGGTGAGGCAGGCAAGAGTCAGAACCAGAGAAAGCAGTCCAAACTGGCAAACAAATCCGACAAGGGGCAGGCAAGAATCAAAAAGTCCAACACACGGGCAAGGTCCAAAACCGGCAGGTAACAGGTCTCAGGGACAACAGAAGAACAAGATGCAGAAGCTAGAGAGCAAGACATGAAGCACACGGCAACTTGACTTAATGATCTGGGGCCGGATTTACAAAACCCTCTTAAGAAAAAAAATCTTCTCAAGTGCCATTTTTTTCTTAACTTTAAAACTTCTTAACTCTAATATCATATATTTAAACACATTTTAGAGAAGTAGGTTATAGTTCAAAGTCTTCATAGGTTCCCCTACACCTAACATTAAGATGAACATTTATTGTAAAGCTTTATTTGGTGTAGGGCCAGGTGGGCCTCTGTCTCATGTCTGTTGAAAATAAGCTAGCAAATTTTACAGTTACCAACAGAAACCAATGTTTAAATCATTGCTCTAGTTGCTCTAAACAGGTTTTTCCCCAATTGATTTGTAGATGGAAGCACTTTGGGTTGCCTCCTAGCCTTGTCTCCTAGCCTCAATGGCAGTAAGCCTAAAGTTTATTTACCAGAATTAATTCAGGCCCTATTTTGAGAAGTTCTTAAGTTCTTATTGCACTTAAGAGCCTTCTTAAGAACTTCCTAAAATTTCCTCTTATGTCATTTCTTAAGATCTATCTTAAGAACACATTGGTGAATCCGGCCCCTGGCAGGGAACAAAGGAAGTGAACTGGTATATGTAGTGAAGGCTGATTAGGGAATGAGGTGCAGGAGGGGAGATGGGAGGGAATAGGCTCAGGTGACTGCAGGGCTGATGAGAAGTGGGAACAGGTGTGTGGATGGGTGGGGCAGTCAGGTGATGAGGAAAGGAGGGAAAGTCCGAGGACATCTGGTGGACGGCTAGAGGATGGCATAGATGAGGTCTCGAATGATCGAATGATGTTAATGACCTTATGGTTAAAAGTTCCATGTTAATTTGTGCTTTTTGAATTTTTTGCATATCACACCAGGGTGTCTCAGTACACTTTACAACAATGAATCAATATTAAAAGAATCAAGGAGAGACATAACGATAAATGATATAAAAGTTAACAAAATAAAATCACAAAAATAACACAGCAGTAGAGAAACGAGGAGGTTTAAGGTTTATTATAGGAGAGTGAGGAAAGGTGGGTTTTGAGTCGTTTCTTAAAAGTTGCCAATGAAGGCCAATGGGAAGGTTATTCCAGAAGAAAGGACTGCGGTAAGAAAAAGCTCGCCAGCCAGCTGATTTGTTCGTGCATTCTGGGGATGGATAAGTACTCAGAGTTTTGAGAACGTAGAGTGCGAGGTGGTGTGTATGGTGTAATTAGGTCCGAAAGGTAGTCGGATGCAAGTCCATTAACTGCTATATAGATTAGCGTTAACATTTCAAAATCTGATCGAGCTTGTATGGGCAGCCAGTGAAGAGTGGTTGTGATATGATCGAATTTTCTGGTTCTGGTAACAATTCTAGCAGTGGTATTCAGAGCAAGTTGAAGGGGTTTAGTGGCTAAAAAAAGCCCTTACAAAAAAATCACATGTGAAATCGTCCATTTCACATGTGAAAACTGCACGTGATATGCTTTATTCACATGTGAAATGAAATTAACACATGTGAAAATATAATATGTGTGTCAAAGTCACATGTGAATTCGACTTTTTCACATGTGATTGGCTTTCTTCACATGTGAACTGAAATCTTTACATGTGAACTGAAATCTTTACATGTGAAAATAAAGTATGTCACAAAGTCACATGGGAATTCGACATTTTCACATGTGATTGTTTCTATTCACATGTGAAAAAAGGTTTTCACAGGTGAAAATGAAGTCTGTGTCACAAAGTCACTTGTGAATTTGACATTTTCATATGTGTTTGGATTTATTCACATATGTACTGAAATCTTTACATGTGAAAATAAAGTATGTGTCACAAAGTCACATGTGAGTTCGACATATTCACATGTGATTGGCTTTATTCACATTTCACAATTGCAGTAATCTAGTCTAGAAGAAACAACTGCAAACAAACGCTGTCCTATTGTCAAACCTGTTGTTTGTCTAGGTCTAACTTACTGTATCATTGGCTTAGAGCTGTGCTGAGCCATGCTAGATGATTCCCATCATCTTTAATAGTCTCTGTTTCCAAAAAAAAGGTCACATTGTAGGTCACATTTATGTGACAACATGTAGGTCACATAAAAGTAACATTTGCCCTGGGGTAGGTGACCTTCAACCATGTGTGCAGAGAACAATCAGCTAAACCTCTCACCGTCACGGCTGAAATTTGGCAGGGGTCCAGAAATAAAACCATGCTTCCCCATGCTCTTTGCTGCTCGAATTAAGTCTTGTTTCAGATTTTCTGTGCTTCATAGTCTGATATCATTTGATCCTTCGTCACAGGATGCTGCCTGTTGAGGATGGGTAGATTTTCGGGGATGTATTTGACCCGCTCTGTCGACATTCCTCACCACAGAGCTCCTAAACATTATAGCAACAGGTGGTGCATGCTGTCCTTGGCCTTCATGGGGGGGGGGTGTTAGAGGAGGGTGAGCTGGTTAGTGGCGCCTGTTGGTTGAGATGAAGCCCTTGTTGCAGTAACAGTGTGGTGGGAGTGTCTGGAGGATGCCTATCTACCGCTAGCTGGGTCCGATGCAGTGGAGAGGAGGGCAGAGATGCAAGGAGGTAGTATGTCCGCATTCAGGGTCGCAAAGCCGTTGTTCAGCACCAAGGGATCCAGGTGGGGGGGTGATGGAGTGGTGCTCACCATCTGTTCTCTTCCTGTGGACAACCTGGGCCCAGGTCTCTGTGGGCAAGGGAGTAGAAGAACCCAGATGATCTCCACCTGGAAATGCCTCAGAGCCAAGCTGCGCAATGGTGGAATTTTGGTAAGATTTTTGTGAGAGATGACTCTTGATTGTTTTATGGCGATTCCGCAAAGGTCATTGATTCCGCAATTGGTCATGATCAACATGACCTCCAAAAGCATGGTGATATTTATTATTTTTTGGTACTTTTTGCCTTTATTTTGATAGTCGACAGTAGATATAGACAGGAAAGAATGGGACAGAGAGAGGGGCATGACATGTGAATAAAGGTCCCAGGCCAGATCCTAACCCAGTAGTTGGCGGTTACGTGGTACGAGCCAACTGAGCCACCAGAATGCTTTTAAGGGAAAAACAGCAAGGGGCCCAAAGAAAGGGCCCGCTGAGATAGCAGTGCTTTGAGAGGTCCACTTGTAAGCTCCACAAATAGCTCCGCTTCTAAGTCTAAACTTCCGGGATTCACCGAAGGGCTAGAGCAATAAAATAATTCATGATCTGATTAAAACCTGTCCATAATAGACAATTATACAATCTAAGATCAAAACCGAGAGCAAATCCTTGTGGAATACAGATGGAATCCACACACGCATGCACACAAACGCTTGCAAAATGGCCCATAAATGATAAACGCTGGTGGCCCTCCATCTCCGTCAGACCCGACGCTAAAGCCATGCTACAGCAGTGACTGGAGCTGGGCAACCTGTTAGCTGAAGTCATACTGAGACCCTCAGATATAAATCCAGTGTAACCAGAAGAGAGATGAAAAGAATTCAAGATGAAAGACATACAGATGGGGTACTTTTTTTTTACCCTTGGAGAAAGCAGATTTCTGTGAGTCTGACATGAGACTGGAATGGTCTGTCTTTGATGTCACGAGTAACAGTAATGTCTTTGTTGGGAACCAATTCCACTTCCTTCAAATGTACGACCCTAACAGTGAGTAGTTAGGAACTCTATCGTAATGATGTAGCCCGCTGTGGAGAAAAGTGACAGGGGAAAAGACCTGGACAACCCATTAACGCTGAACACTGAACCACAAAGATCTTTGATGTGCTGTCACCAGTCATCTGCACAGCTTTGTCTTACCAGCAGTTCCACTGGACTGATGTTGCTCTGATTTGTAAAACAGATCGATCTGCAATGGTATGGCTGATTCATATGGCCATCCATCATACTTGTACATGCAGACAGGTCCCTTGAAGCAGTAGTCCTTGAGTTTTGTTTAGTTTTTTTTATTTTGTCTGCATCTTTGCTGCTAAGCGCTCCTTACTGTAGTGTTTCACTTGAGTTTCTGTAGGTGGCGCTCTTTTCTTTCTCTATTCGGCCATATTGACTATCACTGCTCATGCTAACTACCCAGTTCTTCCTCTATTTATTCCAAACAAACTGGAAATGTAAAACGCATCACTTCCTGTGCGGCAGAGGATTTTTCCCAGGAAAGCCCTACTAGACACCAGGTGTTTAGAACAGCGAATGTCAAAGCTTTCATGAACTGGATCTTGGTTGAATCACTATTGTGCTTGATTATTTTGAGATGGAGAGTTGCAAAACAGACATACACTCACCGGCCACTTTATTAGGAATACCTATCTAATACTGGCTGGTCATCTGTTGCTGTTGCCCATTTATCATGCGGGAAATTCATGAGGGAACCAACTTGAGATGCCCTTCTGTACTCCACTGTTGTAAAGAGCTGTAATTGGAGCATTTGTGGCCTTTCTGTTAGCTTGAACCAGTCTACTCATTCTCCTGTGACCTGTGACCCCTCTCATTAACAACCTGTTTTCGTTCACTGGATGTTTTTTTGTTTCTCGCACCGTTCTCTGTAAAATCCCAGAAGGACAGCTGTTTCTGAGATGCTGGAACCAACGATCAGACCACACAAATGTGCTTAGATGACGCATCTCGCCCATTCTAATGTTTGTTGGAACAAAAAACGAAACCATTTATATTCTGAGTTGCAGCCACATGATTCGCTATTTGAAGGAGCAGTGCGATAAGGAGCGGGACCTAATAAAGTGGCCGGTGAGTGTGTATTTATATGAGAATGTTGTGGATTATTACTTTAAAGTCCATTACATTTACATTGCCAGTTATTTGTAGGCAGTGATGTAGGGGTAAATGAAAAGGAGGGTAAACTAATAATACGATACCAATATACCAATATAATAAAAAATCAATTATACCTTTTCAGAAAAGCATTTATGCATTTTCCTTTAAAGACCCTATCCTCATATAACTTACACCAGTTTGTTACTACTTACTGTGATCTATACTATCAGTCTACAAGGTAATAAACAGGTGGGTAAGCTGGCTTTAGGTGGGTTTCTCCTCCACTGCATCCCTGTTTGAAGCTCTTGGTAACTTTGGATTTGTCTGTGTGGCTCAGCAAAGCATCAGCTGGCTGTTACGAAGTGAGAATCCAACCTAGTGTTCGCCCAAATCAGGATATAAGAGCAAGCCATTGTGTTCCCAAATACAGTAATATGTTTCTGCTGTGCGGCCCATTAGAAAGCCTTTAATTTTTCACTGCAGCGCTCAGTCTGATCCATGGAGCCCCTAGGAGCAATAAAATGTTGATTTATTTCCCTGTCCTACAGCTCCCAACACAGAGGGCTAGAGAGGCGCTAATGATGTACTATTGCGGCCATTTAACAGCCAGTGTTTGAACACTGCTTTAAATATGGATAGAGAAGAAACAGTCAGCATCTATGTAATTCTTGTGATTCCAGGCTGCCATCTTTGTCCCTGAACACCGACTTACAAATTTTACCATTTTTCTTAATAATAAATAAATGTACACACACTCAGACATACAATTTAAGTTCAAAACATTTCAAAATATTTTTTTTTACAATAGACAGGCACTTATTTTTTCTCAGTTTGAGTGACTGAAAGTAGTTTTCACTTTGACTAAGAAATAATTTAAGACATGGGGTGAAATTAAAGCGGCGGACTTATGGAAATGAAATGTTCCTACTGAGATGAAACGGATTAGTACAATTAATAATTAAACATTGAAAAGAAGTAATAATAGTTTTTTTCCCTAGCATGGTAATTACATTTGATGTTTTGCACAGTATAAGTTTTCCCAAAAGTATATACTATATCAGCAACTGGTAAATAGGTGTGTTACAGTTTCTTAATCAACATTACAAAATTTAGAATTGTTATCATTTAACAATCTTAAAATATACACCTCATGCCTTTTTGTGTAGCTGTTCATACACACATATGTATTGTGTAAAATCTTTAAGTTGATTTCTCTTATCTTGTTTGTATGGGAGCCTATCTAAAAAAAAATGTTTTTTTCAACATCAAGTCAGATTTTTTTCTCAATATTATGAGATACTAAGTCATAATTACGAGATACTATGTCATAATTGAGATGCTAAGTTGTATTTATGAGATACTATTTCATAATAATGAATTAGTATCTCATAATTTTGAGATAGTAAGTCATAATTATGAGATAGTAAGTCATAATTGAGAAAAGAAATGGGCTTCCATATGTTTGAGATGCAGAATTTAAAAGGAGCAAGAAAATATGAGTTCCAAAAAAATGTAGTGATCTCATATATCCATTGACATAAAGAATGGTCACATGTCTGGGGACCTCATGATGTTTTGTGTAGCTGTTCATTAGTTATGAAATGCAATTGTGGATTCAAATGCACAATTCAGTTCTGTAACAGTAACAGGAAATACATTTGTTTTTACAAATGCTTCATAACTGAGCAACTGTCCAATTTGACCGCCCTTGATGCCAAGGATTATCCACACACACAAATGGAACATCTTGACAATATGATGAATAGTGCTTCACATAATGATTTTCACTCTGGGATACTAAGATTTGTAATTTCCTGAACCACAATTCATAGCAATAGCATGCAACCTGCATCACAAAAAATATCCCAAACAATTATTTTCGGATACCCATGGACAAGCATAGAAGACCAAATGCAGACCTCTTCCACTAAATGTAGTTTATTTAAACGGCGCCTAGTGCTGCTGGTTTGGACTCTGGCCAGGCAATAGGACAAGCTGATCGTTCCTGAGTGCAGGCTTCGCATGATTAAGATTCATGAGGTTAGAACAGGGAGAGCAAATTACCAGAGCCTTTCTTCCACTGTTCAAAAACCCATACATTGAGTCTTGAGTATAAGAAAAAAAAAACCCAGCTCTCTTATCCCCTCCTTATTCTTCTATTGGGTGGAGGAGAATGAAAAGAACTCTTTGACATTCCTGGTTTATTTGACCTCGAAGCAAAGAATAAAAATGTCCATTGAAGTTATTCCACTACAAAAGGTACCAAAGGAGCTACATTTTCTTTGCTATTCAAATGTCACGAGGAGTTCCACATTGTATGCTGATTGGTCCTCTTGAACAATGATGGTATTTCCAAGTGTCCAAGTGATCTACAGTATGTTCTTCATGGCTGGAACTAGAGCTCAAACAATATGGATTCATGAAGGCTGACACAGATGCTGATTTTCTTTTGTACCGAAGCTAGTTTTAGATGTATTTGTGCTGATATTCAATATCTTTGATCATTTCCATGCCAAGAAATTCTACAAAATTCCAAGTTTTCTAGAGTGGAAACGCCTCTGAAACAGCATTTGGACCCCGGGGAATCAGTTCAGGTTCATGGCTTCCCATAGACAACTAGTGTAATATTGATAAATTCTGCAATAAATATGTAATCAATCAAACGGCATACATTATATCCATCGCGTTGGAGATGGATGACGCTGACTGGCTCATATCGATTTTTAATAAGCGACCAATATCGACCTTATATATTAGCAAACTGTTATAATGATCTGACTCTAGTGGGATGTTAAGACCAGGATTATAGTTGAGGACTCTTCTCTCTTCTTCTTCTCTTCTTCTTCTTTTCCAGTGACACTATCAATGCCAAATGACACTGGAGATTCAGCTCTTCCACTGTTGCACCGACACGTTTTTTCCCTCCAACGTTCTCTGCTGAAATAAACCTTCATTAACATTCCAGACGTTGACCGAAAGGTGATAACTGCTCCACCTTACATTGAAATTCCCCTCAGCGCGCGTTCCCCGGGGGACTTATCCCCTTGTTCATGTTGTATTTACAGAGGCAGCCGGCTATCAGTGAGTAAACCGCTGTGAGCAATCAAGACCGTGGTCAGGGTTAAGTTTGTCCAACAACCTGGGCAGAATTAAACCCAGATACAGAGACCCAAGGCAGGGAAACGGACTTCGATTGCTTTCTCAGATGTTTGAAAAGGCTTTTGAACTGGTATTTTCCTTCCTTCCTACTATTTTTTTTCCATGGAATCGGAAAATGCAGAGAACACAAGCTTACAATAAAAGGAAAAAACAAGCCATTTTCCTGACCTTCCTCAACATTAATAGAGCGGAGGGGAAAAAAAGAGATAATGAATCATCATACATTTTTGTTGCATTACGACTGGGATGCCAGGTACTGAAAGGACATATGCCAGCTATTTATTTGTTTCATTTCCTGCAGATGACAAGCTCCATTTGTCGGTGAGTCAGCGTGGTTAGAGGAAAATGGCTCTGATTGAAGTGTGTCCACAGGAAGGATGAGCAATGATGGAGGAAGATGAAAAGAAAAGCAAACGTTTTTCAGCACCACATGGTGAAAAGTAAAGGATACGCAAGTTGTTGGACTTGTGGCATGCATATAACACTTATCTAGTCCAGTCTAGTCATGTTTATTTATATAGCCCTTTATCACAAGCATGTCTCAAAGGGCTTTACATAGCATCATATACATCAGTGGTTCTCAACGTGGGGTCCGGGGACCACAAGAGGTCCTTGAGGGGGTTCCAGGGGGTCCCCAGAAAAATTAGGAATCGTTAAACTTCAGCGTTATTTAATTTCCATGAAGTTAACACAATTAGAGAATGTAGAAGAATGACTGTTTTGATCATAGTTTCACTGTTATCTCTCTAACTACAATATAGATAGTCATGGAATTCTGGACAAAATCATATCTAACAATAAAAATATCTTCAGATTTGGGTCAGAGAGACAAAATCTCATCAAATAGGGGTCCGTGGCTCTAATGTGGACTAAATTACGGGGTCCTTGATATGAAAAAGGTTGAGAATCACTGATATACATAATCACTATGTACCATACTACATCATATACATCTCTGTACACTGATGGGGTAACTCAAAAATGTTCCGCTTTTATCTACTTTTTCACTTTATGGGTCAGAGGCAGAATAAAAATGCAAACTTTGAATTTAAAGCTGCACAAGTTTTGCAGTTTGGCAACGTGAGCGTGAACTGTTCAGTGTTTTTTGCCTCCAATTGCCATGAATCCCAAGCTTCAGTAACGTCGATGATCTACAGAAACATTTTTTCTCCAAGATTTTTTACCAGTCCATTAAAAAGCTATTTTTGCATCGGTTCTGTTTCCTTCATGAAAATATATTTTGTGGATCTTTAAACATGTCAGTTTGAGAACTTTTTCTTCAGTTTGTGAGTGTAACTCCCCTTGCATCTAGTCTTAAAATGATTTTTGGGCCTACAGCAGTAGATACCCCTGTTTTTGTGTCCAGCCAGTATAGTAGATTATAGTAGATTTCTATTTCTACTACTTTGATATAACACAAACATAGCCAGCACTTTATTTCACTGTTGAATGTAGACTTTTATTTTGTAAGATACATTTTGTCGGACAATCCTTATCAATATGAACAAAAATGACAATACTGATTGAATTACAGATAATAGATACACTACTAGCAGATAAATATGTTCAAGTCAGTAAAAATACACAAAGTAAACCAAGGAGCATACAGCAGTAAAGACACTAAAGCTCAGGTTGCCTTGCCTCACCCTGAAGCTGGTTTTCCACCATTACCTGTCTTTCTGCCAAAATCACCACAGTTAGGAGTCGCGGGTCTACGATAGAGTGACATTCATGGCGCTCAGAGGGAAACGGTAAACCCTTCCATCCCGCCTCCACACAGGACACATCCGACACAGCAAACACACCCGACTCATGGCCGATCGTACGCTGAGAAAAGGCCACCGTCCCCCCCCCCCCCCCCCCCGGACTGATGAACATGTAAACAGAGGCAGAGATGATGGAATAGAGATGTTGTTGCAGGGGCAGCTCCCTCCTACTGGAAACCAGCTGGTCAGGTCGGGGATCAGACCGGGCAGAAGCAGCGTGGTCACACTGGAATGACAGCAGCTACCTGTAAAACACGAGCACACCAGACAACAGCCATCAATCACCCGGCCCTCACCGCTGTGATGTAAGTCGCGATGGCGCTATCGGCCTTCTCCAGCCCATATGGATGTGTAACTCCCGCCACCGCCCTGCCTTGGGCTTGTATTTCCTTTCATTTGTGAATTATTAATTGGTAAGGAACCAATTTGTTCTTTTTATTCCAAAAGTGTCACAGGTTGTGGGAAGTAATTTATGATTGGTGGTCAACGCCTGAGTTTTAATTAAGTCCAGGCCAGAGTTCACAGTGCTGGAGATGGAAGTGGTTCATTAATCACCAACTACCAGACTGGGCCGGCGCATGAAAGGCCAAAGCGCATCACTTTTATCTGAATTACAGTTAATAGTCGGACCAACAGGAAACATGTAAGTGAATTAAACCATGTAAGGAAGGAGGATTATGTAGGCTTTTGAGGAACAAACTCATGTGGAATCTGATCAAAATGTGGCATTGGAATCAATTCAGGTTAAGTGCTTCACGCTTCCCAACCGGTGTATCAAACGAAGGGCATCATATTCATCATATCAGAGACGGAGGACACTGACTGGCTGATATCCAATTTTAAATAAAAGGCCAATATTGTCCCCATAAATTGGTCTAACCTTTGTCACAATGATAGACAACTTTAATAGATGAAAAAAGAGGTATCTAGAGCCTGTTTTAGATCTATTTTTGAGGCACTGGGCCATTCAGTAAGTCAATTTCTCATGGCAAAACATTGCTGCTGAGTTAATTAGTGGAACTAAAGTGGTTGGGTGTTGAAAGGAAGCCACTGCTAGCCACTATGAGCAATAAAACCTTGATAAGACTAGTATTAGAATGAGGGGTTACTAGATTGAGAGGTAAATGAGATCAGAAATGTTAGAAAATACAGTATTTAGTATTACAGTATTTATTTAGTATTTAGCACACCACAACCTTGGTAGATTGTTCCGTTGATCAACCTATATGGTAAGTGACTATAGAACATAGACACCAAAATCATCCATGTGTCACTTGGTTCCAGTGTTAGGCCACTAGCATAATATTTTTTGTTTGTTTGTTTTCTCTCTTTATTCCTTTACTCTGCTTTTCCTTTTCTTTTCGGTTTCTTTTAATATTCTTTTACTTATTTTCTACTTTCCCCCCTATTTATTTAACAGTATTACTTTGTCTATTGATTTGTTTATATTGTTTTGTTCTTTCTAAACTTTTTTGGGGTTTCATTATACTATATTGTAATTATGTATGATTGTTATTATGGGAGACACTCCATCTTCCCTGCACATGCTCTTTATGATGTTGGTATACATTATGGATATATTGTTTGAATTACTCTTTTGTGCTAAATAAAATAAAATATAAAATAAATATCAAAAGTTAGACAATGAGAACTTGCAGCACCTCTACAGCAAAATGGTAAGTAATTTTAAATTATATCTGGCTAAGTCTGGCAGTTTTCTGCAGAAGGCAATGGGGAGACTGTATATAGCTAAAAACAATCACTCTACAACAACTCTACAAAAAATACACCTGGCTACATCAGCTATATCGAGTTAATGATATTTCATTAAAAAAAATGGATCTACAAGCTATATAATAAAAACCGCTAATAACTTTTTACTACTAAAAGGTCTGTCTTGTTACTTTGTATAGTGTCCTACTATCAGGTCAACACAGTGTATGCTAGTGTTAGCATGGAGCCTGCTATCACTCAACTTAGTGTGTGCTAATGTTAGCATGGAGCCTACTATCACTCATAGTGTATGCTAAAGTGTTAGCATGGAGCCTACTGTCACTCAACATAGTGTATGATAATGTTAGCATGGAGCCTACTGTCACTCAACATAGTGTATGCGTATGCTAATGTTAGTATGGAGCCTGCTATCACTCAACATAGTGTGTGCTGTATATGTAATTACTCTTGGTTTTTTTTTGGTTTTTTTCTCTTTCCTTCTGTTTGTATCACCAGGTGTATAAAATACAAAAAAATGAATATATATATATATAATAATAATAATTGCAAGGACATGAAAATATACTGGACATTTTGTGGTTGTACTGATTTATGAATTAATTGGAATAAAAGTATGAAAAAAAAAAACCATAGTGTGTGCTAATGTTAGCATGGAGCCTACTATCACTCGACATAGTGTGTGCTAAAGTGTTAGTAGGAACACCAGAGCTACAATCAATCAGGGACACGTGGATGATTGTATTGTCTATGTACTCATCACTAAGCGGATAAATTGACAAATCAGACAATCTACGGAAAACTCGGTGTATTATTATAACACACACACACTCCCTCTGTTGTTCTCTCAGACAGTTTTCCACTCCTCCAGCCTATAACCTCCAATGTGTCAATTTAGAGGGTCTCAGCGGCGAGATAATCACTGGATGAGGCTTCAGTCGCCTGCAGCAACGTCTCATCTTTTATCACTGCTGCTGAGGGCTGGAACTGAGAGGGTCTGACCACATACACACACACACACACACACACACACACACACACACACACACAACCTCCATTTAGACAGAGATAAAGCGAGGAAGAGAGAGAGACTGAGATCCTTCATTAACAAGGTAGTGCAGCACACACACACACACACACACACACACACACACAGTCCCAGTCAAACAAGAGCAACAGATTTTGTTTATTTTCAAATGATTTATTTTTATGTGGTAGTTATTTTCATTACTGGATTTTATTTCGATGCTTTGGCAATACTATTCATCTAACATTCATGCCAGTGAAACAGATTGAACTGAACTGAACTGAAAAGAAATAAATGTATATTTCCTAAAGTTCTGTGATAGACTCAAGGCTTCCAAGCCCTAACAGATAAAGAAAAGATGAAAATTGCATCAGAGGTGGGGAGCCAGAAAGCTGACATTGCTGTACATTTTGTATATTTATATCACAAATTGCAAACAAGAAAGATGAATATTAAGCAATCAAACAGAATACTGCTGAAAAATCCTCCCAAAACAGTTTTGTAGTATTGTTTTTGACTCGTCTTGTTTTGTTAAAGGATATCTGTCTGAACTTGCTTGTATCTGTGTGCATTTGATTGAAATTCTTATTAATATCCATGAGTGCTTTAGCCATATAAGCAGACTGGGCATGCTAATAAAGCCATTCTGATTCTGAGAGAGAGAGAGGCCGATAGATAGACAGACAGGGGAGCGTATCTGTGTTCCCAGGGTCCTAAGTTCCCAAGGTCCTATGTTCCCAGGGTCCTATGTTCCCAGGGTCCTAAGTTCCCAAGGTCCTATGTTCCCAAGGTCCTAAGTTCCCAGGGTCCTATGTTCCCAAGGTCCTATGTTCCCAGGGTCCTATGTTCTCAAGGTCCTATGTTCCCAGGATCCTAAGTTCCCAGGGTCCTATGTTCCCAGGGTCCTAAGTTCCCAAGGTCCTATGTTCCCAGGGTCCTAAGTTCTCAAGGTCCTATGTTCCCAGGGTCCTATGTTCCCCAGTTCAGTATTCTGTTAACACACATTAACCCTCCTATTGTGTTCGGGTCAAATTGACTTAAAATATTTCATAAATATTATCCAGTTTTTTTTATTGGAACAAGGCTTCAAAACAGCTATATAAACACAACAAAACCAATGGTTATCATTTTATCAGGGCTCTGGGTAAACATCTACACACAACTAACCTAACCCTAACCCTAACCCTAGAACTGGGGAACATAGGACCCTGGGAACATAGGACCCTTTGTCATTTTCCCATTATGTGCCATATAAATATGGGGAACATAGGACCCTGGGAACATAGGAATGACTCCAACAGATAGATCACATCAAAAACCCTTCAATGCATACTCTCAAATGCACATGTGTACCTTCCATTCACTTCATCAGCTACCTACACCCAATTAAGACGGAAAGAGAATCAAAGAGTTTTCAACCACCTGATTAGGGACGCCGATAACTGAAAAACACACATCGCCAAGGAGAGGCGGGATCACCGAAAGCGAAGAAAAACGAAGAAACCGAGGCGAGCATGAGCGATAGGAGGAGAGAGAAAGAGAGAGAGAGAGACAGGGCTGAGTGAGAGTGATGAGAGGAGTATGAAGTTTGACAGGAGGATGAACACCACGCCGCTGCAGAGCCCCCCCCCCCCCACCCACCCCGTCCACGAAAAGACCCGAGGCGTCCCGTCAGATTGGTGATTTTGTGCCCATCTGCACAATGTTCTAATCCTGACGGACTGGAAGGACGCCAGTTTAGGAGAGGCGGCGGGGGTGGGGGGGTGGGAAGGTGGACAGAGGGGGTTTATGTCAAGGTAAAAAAAGCAAAAGGGGTGGAGAGAGAGAGAGAGAGAGGTAGAAGGGTGAAAGAGAGATGCAGAGATGCTTCTTTGTAGAGAGATCAGAGGCCACGGGGGGTTGACTGTGGCTGCTTGGCTCACACAGGGAAGAGAGCGTTGCCAGTCATGGGCACATCAAAGCTCTGTCGGCCTGCCACCACAGAGCTACCCCCCGCCCCCCACACACACACACACACACACCCCACCACCACCCCAACACCCCTTTCCGGAACACACACACACATTTGTATTACAGGCCCTTCATTGACAACATTCATTCCCTAACCCCTAACCCTTATCTTAACCCTAACCTTAGAGCAGTGGTTCTCAACGAGGGGTCCGGGGACCACCAGGGGGTCCTTGAGGGGGGGTTCCAGAGGGTCCCCAGCAAATTGATGAATTGTTAAACTTCACCATTATTTCATTTACAAGAAGTTAACACAAGTAGAGAGGTAGAAGAATGACGATTTTGATCATAGTTTCACTGTTATCTCTCAACCTACACTACAGATAGTCATGGAAATCTGGACAAAATCATATCTAATTCCCGCACACACTTATCACCTCTCCTTGCTGCGGAGGTGTACAGGTGAGGACTGGCCAAAATGTCCTCACTCTAGAGGATTTTATTCATCTTTCTAATCATAGCATAGTCATAGCAGTTTATATGATGATGTTGTTCTATGGCTATGTATTTTATGATGAATTAAATATTATTTGTGTTGATGTACAGTGTGTGTGTATGTATTTTTTATTGCCTCAAACCAATTTCCCTTTCAGGGATAATAAATCTAGTACTACTACTACCACTACTACTACTACTAAGGATAGAAACTATGGAACTGTCTGCCCACTTGTTCTCACACCTAATACTCCTGTAGACACACCTGTATTTTGTATTTTGTGTATTTGTGGATGTATTTTTGTGGATGTTTTTGTGGGTGTATTTTATGTCCTCTCTTTTTTTTTCTTTTTTTTCTTCTTCCATTTCTTATCTTTTTTCTTTCTTTTCTTTTTTCTATTTTAACTTTTTAACTTTAAAAAAAAAAAAAAAGCCTCCTGTGGACAGGTGTTGTAAATTAGCGTTTCGCTACAAACACTAAACACAGCGCATCTGGTCCTTGTGCATAAATGTATGTTACAATTCTAATGCTACTGTGATGTCCATGTCAAATAAAATAAACGTAACTAAACTTAACTTAAGTACAAGAACACACACACGCACACACACACACACACACACGGCTGCAGAGAGAAGGGAAATGGGGCGGAGGGGGGTGTGTTCATAAAGCTGGTGACTTGCCATTTTCAAGATCCATTTCACCAAAACACGGAAATGTCACAGTGTCACTGACATTTCAGAAAAAAAAGTCCGAGTTGAAATGAGATTTCAAGATCAAAACTACATCAAACAAGCAACATAAAAAAAACCACTCAACCAACACTGTGATCTATTTGAGTGAGGTAGTTATAGTGGTTTATACAGCCGAGGTGCTGGGAGATTTAGAGGTCTCAATCTGGGCTGGATCAATACAGACGCGCAGGGTGGGTCGGTGCTTTCCAAGCATCCGTCCTGCCCCATTTCCAGAGCACCACGTCCAGATGCAGGAGGCTAATAGCTCATATCAATCACAGCCAAAACCGGTTCCACGGCAGAGCCATTGACTGTCAGTCAGGAGCTGGATGAATGGCACCTCTGTACTGTTGTGGAGACCGAGCCAAGAAGCCCTGGTGTGGGAGTGGAGAGAAACGTCCAGAGATCCTCACAGGCCTGAAATCTTTATTCCTGCCTGTGTGTTCTCAGACACATTCGGTATATCAAAGTACTGCAGGGGGTGGATAAAAAAAACACACAGAAACACCACAAGACAAAGGACTTTGAAGTGACTAAATCACATTTAAAAAGCAGCTACACAGGCCAGTCATATGAAGCTGAACGTCAATTAGCAGTATGTGTCAGCTTTAACAGAGCTCCGACCATCGCCACTTTGATTTGTGAGTTTTCAAAGCAGCATGAGGCGACTAACAGTTACAAACAGTAACTGTAACAAGTAGTCATGAAGCATCAGTCACAAAAACTGTAAAATTATTGAATGTGTCAATGAGAACAGTCTGGAAAATCACGACAAAATGTAAATAGAGAACTATCAGAGGAGCAGTGGTGGCAAGTGGAAGCTCACCAACAGGGACAGATGGACACAAAATTACAGACTCAGATATTAACACAGTTCAACACAGTTCAGGACTTGATGACAGCCTTCCAAGGAGGACTGAAGCTGTTCTGAAGGCAAAGGGTGGCCCTAGTCCTTATTAGATACTTGATATTGTTAGGTGTTTTACATTATTTTGTCTACCCAAAGTGACATGATGGAAGAAATTGCCTTAAAGGATTCCGGCTTACTCGGCACTTCTCACCAATTGCTACCATCCTGCATGGTTATTTCAAGCCACTCAGCTGTGAAAGAGTGTTTACCCACCTGAAAATAGTCTGCGGGGAATAAGCTAGCTTTATCATTCCATAATTCGTCCCACAAATTAGTTAGAGTTACTGATACCAACAGGCTAATTTGGTCTCTGCTGCAATGCTGTTTTCAAAAGTTAGAATACTTATGTAAAATGAAGGACATCTAAAATATGTATTCAATCTCAACCCCTTGTACCCTGACTTTACCCTTAAATTTCCCCTTAAGCAGCTTCAAAGTTAGAAAAAAAATCTTAACTGTACAACAACATCACATCCATATTCTGTATCTGCTCATTCCAACTCTTTCTTGAAGCTCTAGCTGCTTATATTGAATGAAATATTAAAATACAAGACGCCATGTTTTTATGGCTGCACCATTACATCAAATGGAAAAAATCTAGATGTTTGTACATCATTTTATACACATTTCCCTGTAATTCAGCATGACACATTTGGTGTCTTTGGAAAACTTGTTATCTTGACTGGAATTTTAAATAAAGTTCTGTGGGTTTGAACAAAGCTTGGCCGTGCAACCTGCGTTTGTAATGATGGAGCCAGTGGCGGGGGTGGCAGGGAAGAAGAGGTTAAAGGTAAAAAAAAAAAAAAAAAATGAGAGATGCCAATCTGGAAAATGAAACTACCTTTCACCAACACCGAGGAATCCTTTAAAGTTCTGATGTCACCTTCTACAGAGTACAACAGGTGGTAACTTCACCTGGCACCCAAGACCAGCCAATAGCAGATGGCCAGTTCAGCTACATTTCACCATTAGATGTCAGGCTTCACCACAAATTTGGGTTTGGGGTTTATTTGCTCTTTAAGTGTGGAAAAAGTGTGAAAAAGCTGTCCAAAGTTGTCGACTTAAAGGAATAGTTCACCCAAAAATGAAAATCCTGTCATCATCTCCTCACCCTCATGCCAAATGAAACACAGGTGAAGTTTGTTAGTCCATATAACACACAGGGAGGCTGCCAGCACAACTTGGTAGCAGCCTTCTCCAAAACAACTGAAGTCAATGGGGACCTGTTCTTTAGAGTTCCAAAACAAAAACAGCCAAACAATCACACTGTGAATAGAAAGACCTATACACCATTATTTGTTGCAAATCAATCAGCTGTAGTTAAGATTTGTACTAAATGATGGTGTAAATATACTGTAGGTCTGTTTGGAACTCTGAAGAACTGGTCCCCACTGACTTCAGTTGTTTTGGAGAAGGCTGCTATGGAGTTGTGCTGGCAGCCTCCCTGTGTGTTATATGGACAAACTTCACCTGTGTTTCAACTGGCATGAGGGGGAGTAGATGATGACAGAATTTTCATTTTTGGGTGAACTATTCCTTTAAGGCAATCAATCAGCTTTAGGTAATCGCAGATCTTCTGGAAAGCTACTAGCTGTGCATGGGAGGGGAAGAGACACGCAGGCACTCAACTCTGTGCATGTGTTTTACAGTTTGATTTGATTTGGGATTAAAGGTCATAAGGAAGTGCTTAAACACTTCTGCTCAACTTGTGCTAATCATTTCTCCCCAGCTGCGAGCTGGAGAAACAGGCAGTGCTCTCAGATCACCTTTGTCACAGTGTGTTGTCTCCCACTCTGCGGTGACAGAGCCTCACCCACCCATCCGGTAATCCCCGGCGGCAAAGTTTGGAGTAAGCTGACGGCATGGAAAAAAGATAAATAAGGATTTTCATTTTTCACCCTGTAATGGAAAATTGCGTCGCACTTTCTCCCCTCGCCGCATGTACGCGTAATATAGTTGAAAATATCTTTATGGTCTAATTTTATGGTCTAATAACGATCATGTTTTGCACAAAAAGTAACTTTTCTCCTCAGGTTTTTATTTTGCAGCCTTGCTTTGTTCCCTTTAATGTTCGTGTTCGGGAGATGGGAGGATAGAGATCAATAAATTGAAGAAAATCAAAATAATACAAACATTTCTTTTTTTTCAAATGGCATATGGTAATCATTCGTGCATCACAGAGCACGCATATGAACTCAGTTCAATTCATTTTGGAGAAATATATAAACATCTGCAAAGTTTTCCAAGTATTTCACTGGTGCCAGGCTGACTGAGTAACACATCTGCACACACAAGAAACTTCTCCCACTTAGAGAGGAGAGATTGAGGACGTCAGTGACAAATGTCTTGCATTAACTTTGTTGTTTATTTTTCCCCCGGAAGAAATGAAATAACCCTATTAAATCAAGTAGTCACTTGGCCATTAATCTCAATGCAGCTGACTAGTCCCTCAAAGCTAATGGGGTTTAGAATTTGCATGAGGCGAGTTTACCCACAAAGCTTTGCCTAAGAGGATTGCTGTTCAGACAGAGAGCTTATTGTCACACTTGTTCATAGACATGGATTAACGATACTAGGCCCAAAGAACTCCACTAACTCTGTGGCAGCAACCCACAAGTTCCCCTCCACTGGCACAGATCTCTGTTTAAGAAGGAGGCATGCTCAAAGTAAAAAAAAGCAGTATCTACTGTATGTGCGGCAAACTAACAAACACACTTCAACCAGAGTTTTGTTAACCATCCCTAAAAACCTGCTTGGTTGAAGAGTGGCATCAAACAGTTTATCGGCTGTCTAGGTAAAGTCAACTCGGATTAGTCAATAATTCACCCTTGCTGACACTCTCTGATTCTTATAACATTGCTGGGTGAGATCTAACAACTTGCCATTTAACTTGCCATTTCATAAACATCAAACAATTCCTCTCGTTTTATTTTTTCTCCCATCTTTGCAGGGTTGCGGCGCTCCTGAATTCCCGCTCCGCGGTGTCAACTTAGCTTTTTGCATCATTTGAATAAGCCTCTTTCAGTGTGAGCGTGTCTGCTGTGTTTCATAGTGACTAAAGCAGCTTTGGAGGCTAAATATAACATGTATCCACTGCATTAATTCTTTAATATTTATCAGCTGAGAAAGGTGCTTGAAATGTGGCTTATATCCGTGTTTGAAATTCAGCAGGAAAACAGCACAAGTACACAAGTTTATCTCAAGTTTTGACACTGTTTGAGCTTCAAAACGCACGCACACACACACACACACACACACACACACACACACACACACACACACACACACACACACATCTGCACCTCCAGGGCAGCACAAATCCCTCAATATTCCTTGAAACAATATCAATATTTTGTCCATTCCCCTTGTGTTACTGATCTGCAATATCAATTACAATACTAATCTGAGAATCAGCTCTCACTCGCATTATAGCTGTTCTAAAGATACAAGAAGTTATGATACAACATCAAAATTGCACTTTATCCCCTCGAGCAAAGCGGAGTGGTAGTAATGTGCAATATGTGATATTCATGTGGTGTAAACAACTATCAGCAACTTCCAGGTTCTTTTTGCCTGCTAACATGAAACTAGCATAAGTCTATTCTCGAGCAAAATGACAAAAAAATGTTCTGCTTGGGGGTACAAATAGCGGTTTTCAAAGATTTTTTGAAAGAATCCTTGCTTATTATATATTCTAGTTTGTGCTTCTATTCTTTTTGTATTTTTCCTTGCTGTAAGTAATGCTTCTGCTATTACTTCTGCTGCTGCAACAACCTAATTTCCCCATGGTGATCCAGTTTCGTCTAATCTTAACATCGCATAACATGCAGCTGGCCTGTCTGAATGCATCTGGCGAGGGATGAAGAAGGCTGTCAAGTATAAAAACAACCTGAAGTTTACAGAGCGAGAGGGGGAGAGAGAGAGAGAGAGAGAGAGAGGGAGAGAGAGAGAGAGAGATCTGATCTGGAGTTTAGTAAAGTGCTGCTTCGGGCGGAAGATTGAGAACGATTCAGAAAGCTTCCATTCTGAAACAGGCTCATCTTTGGAGATCAACAGAGCACTGTTGTGTTTTATAGAGAAGAAATACATACTAATGCTTTCTGGCAGCGATTGCCAGTAGTTGGCAAGAAAGTGGAACAGGGTCAAACTGAATGACGGCCTCATTATTGATCTGAGATCTGTTTTGGGATAGCAGAAGCATATACAATTTACAATTTCGCATTTGGCAGGCGCTTTTATACAAAGTGACGTACACATGAGATTTTAAAACAACACAAGCAAGGATCTAGTCAGGAGAGAGTAAGTGCCATAAAGCTAAGTTCTGTTCCAACAGGACATAGGTGCTACGAGGCAGTGCATAGAGACAATGCATAGAGTGCATAGAGGCAGATAAAAGTTTTTTTTGGGTTACACAGTCCATCAGGATATAACAGATATTGACAGCTTGTAACTTGTGTAACTTGCAAGTGTCCATGACACATGCAATGACTTGTGTGCCTCTCAGCTGCTTGTCACTGCTCACATTGCCTCTGTCTTGATTCAACAAACTATATTTCCACAGATTGGAGTTTTAGCTATGCAGATATTTCTCAGAGGCAGAGCTGCTCTGGAGGCTGAAATAATCTGGTTGGTTGAGTTAAACCTCAATGGGCGGAGCCAAAAAACCCCAACAGTTTTTCAGAGTGCGAGTTAGCTCCCGCTTCCTGCTCCTAAGCCACCTACCCATATCTGCAAGTCAGCTAGCAGTTTTTGCCAAATGTTCTTAACTGCTTCTGCCAGCAATACTTTGAATCAGCACGGGCTCTCTGCTAATGAGCTAGTAAATAATTTTTACAGAACATGCCTGACTATCCTTGATGATATCGCCCCTATTAAGATGAAAAGCGCAAAACCCAACACCTTGCCATGGCTAAATGACCACACAAGAGATTTAAAGAGGCAATGTAGGAGAGCTGAGAGGAAATGGAAAAAAGACAAACTCAAGGTGTCACCCTTAAAAGTTTGATGTTGGCCTATCAGCATGCAGTTAAGGAAGCAAGGTATTCCTATTTCTCAAATTTGATTATTAACAGCTGCCACAACCCCAGGGTCTTATTCCAAACAATCAACTCAGTAGTTAGTCCTCCTCCTAGTCAGCATATGGAAGCATCCACTGAGAAATGTGAGCAGTTTCTCCAACATCTCTTCAGTAAAATTGATGACATAAGGCTCCAGATTGCACCGGAATCCAGAAACCTCTGTATCTGTACTGAACCCTCTGCCAGTATGACTCACTAATTTCTATGCTGGATTTAGAGGAGGTAATCTCTCAATTAAATGAATCTACCTGTCAATTAGATATCATCCCCACTAGGTTTCTCAAGGAGACAATTGGCCCACATATTCTTTCAATTACTAACTGCTCATTGTCTACTGGCTCATTCCCCTCCAGTTTTAAACATGCAATAGTTCGACCTCTCCAGAAACCTACACTTGACCCTCTCATTTTTAACAATTTTAGACCAATTTCGAACTTACCTTTTTTATCAAATTTTTTTAGATAAGGCTGTTGCCTCACAATTAATTTCATTAATGAATAACAGTAACATCTTTGAGCAATTTCAATCAGGATTCCGTGCCCAGCATAGCACAGAAACAGCTCTTATTAAGGTTTTAAATGACTTATTGCTCACATCTGAGTCTGGGACTTTTAATCCTGCTTGAGCTCTGCATTTGATACAGTCGACCACGGTATCCTGATAAAATGCCTGGAAAACTGTGTAGGCATTAAAGACACTTCTCTTGCCTGGCTTCGCTCCTACCTCTCTGACAGGTCCTTCTCTGTTGTAATGGGAGAAGTCTCCTCATCCCCAGCCGCCCTCTCATGTGGTGTTCCCCAAGGTTCAATTCTTGGTCCTTTATTATTTTCTATTTATGCTTCCCTTGGGGCAGATCTTCCGCAATTATAATATTAATTTCCACTGCTATGCGGATGACACCCAGCTATATGTCCCGCTTATAAGCGGTGCAACTGATACCCTCTCACGTGTTATGGCACAAAACTTCCTCCGACTTAATGAGTCCAAATCTGAGGTCATCCTATTTGGCTCTCCTAACTCGAGTTGTGACTGGCAAAAGAACCTAGGGAGCTTATCCTCCAATGTTAAACAGTCCGCCAGCAATTTGGGAGTAATCTTTGACTCTGAGCTCTGCTTTGACAAACAAATCACTAAGGTAGTTCAATCATGCTTTCTCCAACTTAGAAACATTGCAAAAATTAGACTGAAATTAGTAATTCAGCCTAAAGGCCATCTCCCGTCTCCAGCGCATACAAAATGCAGCAGCCAGACTTTTAACAAATTCCAAGAGACCATATCACACCCATGCTCGCCTCTCTTCACTGGTTACGTGTTAGGTATAGATGTGATTTTAAGATTTTACTGATTATGTTTAAAGCCCTACATGGCCTTGCTCCTACTTACATTTTAGATTTATTAGCTCAATATGAGCCTAGCTGCTTGCCTGCGTTCCTCAGGTTTGACCCTGCTGAATGTTCCAAAAGCCCGCCTTATCACAAAAGGAGATCAGGCATTTGCTGTTAGAGCCCCGCAGCTGTGGAACTCCCTCCCTGAGGAGGCTAGCAAATTCAGTGCATTCTTTTAAATCGCTTCTTAAAACCCACTTTTACAGGAAGGCTTTTTCATAGTATTTATAGTATTTCTGTCTGTTTTCATTCATTTTTATCACTTTTATTTGGTAACACTTTACAATAGGGGTCACTAAGTTAAGTGTTAGTTAATGCTTAATAAGGGTTAGTTAATGCTTAATAAGCATTAACTAACCCTTAATTAACAGTTAACTAATGTTTAATTTACTAATGGTGATCATGTTAACTAAGGTATTAATTTATACATTATTTAATAGTTTATAAAGATGACTATTAAATAATGTATAAATTAATACCTTAGTTAACATGAACACCATTAGTAAATGATTACCAGACACATTAGTTAACTGTTAATTAAGTGTTAGTTAATGCTTATTAAGCATTAACTAAACCTTAACTTAGTGACCCTTATTGTAAAGTGTTACCGTTTATTTTATTGCTTTTATTATAAACTTTGTTTTATTTGGTGTCTACGCTTCATGCTATGCTTTATTTTTATTTATTTTATTTATTTTATTTATTTATGACATGTTGGACTCCTGAGTATGTTGTACTCTTTTATCATGTTTTGTAAAGCACTTTGTAACTTTGTTTTGAAAAGCGCCATACAAATAAAGATTATTACCCCTGAGGTTTAACTCCAACCAATCAGATTATTTCCGACTCCAGAGCAGCTCTGAGAAATGTTTATAAAATGGAATTAAGACATTCGAACAACAAGAGTAAGTGATATATGGCTTCTGAGCAAAAAAAGGTCTCAGTAACAGTTGTTATAAAATGGGAATTGATGTATCAAGTGGTGTATAATCAGTGTTGTTGATTGTCTCATATATGCAGGCAGTGCTGCAGGGTAGATTAATAAAAGTTGTCTGTATCTATCAGAGGCCACTCGCAGATAATACTATAATGCATTCATCATCTCTGTCTAATAGCAGCAAGAAGGGATAATATTCTAGGTGACACAAGACAAAGCCACACTGTAGTGTCCAATGGGTGGGCCGACAGGTGTCTAAGTCTAAGTCTCACCAAACACTACTAAAGTTTACCATGCAGGTAACTCTGTTAACTTTATATAGACTGTAAGGATAGCTACGCCTATGATTTAGCTATATAGTGAATGTAACAGTTCATTATTGTCTCCTTTGTGATGACTGTGTGTGTATGTGTGCATGCATGTGAATGTGTGTGTCCATTGGATAACTGTTAATACTTAAAATAATACTTATATAATATTATACTTATATAATACCAGGGCTGGCCTCAACCATCTGGCTTGCAAGGCCTTCAAATAGAAGGTGAATTGTATCATTCTTTATGTCCTGATATTAAATTATATTTTCAGACATAAAATTGACTCATTTGTTTTTGTCGAAACATAACCTTTTCTTTCATTTGAACTTGGCAGATTAATATGTTTACTGGTGGCGGCCTTCAACGTAACCTTCCATCCTTCTATTTATTTATTTCACGATTTATTAATTTCCCCATTTATTTATCTCTGTATTCAATTTATTTATTTATTTCAATTTAACTTTATTTCAGACACATAGGTCCATATCAGCAAAGAAGGAGAAATATAAAAAGTACAATACGTGGTATATCTGTGGTATATCTGTATATATTCATTTCTGTATTTATTTATCTATGCATTCTTTTCTGTAGTTATTTATTCACTTGTCCATATAATAATGAGGGGGCATGACTTTGGCATTCAGGCATTAGCAATCTAA